>NC_037671.1:16437194-16727949 GCF_003255815.1 Theropithecus gelada
GGAAGGAAGGAAGGAAGGAAGGAAGGAAGGAAGGAAGGAAGGAAGGAGGGAAGGAAGGAAGGAAGGAGAGAAAGAAAGAGAGAGAGAAAGAACTCGCAAAAAGAAAATAATTCATGTTTTAAGAAAGTTTACGAGTTTGTGTTGGGCCATATTCAAAGCCGTGCGGGGCTGCAGGTTGGACAAGTTTGGTCTGCCATGCTGCTCACACAGAAGCAGGCTCAGGCCAGGGAGTGCCAGTTAGGTTTCTGCCCGCTATGAAGTAGCTCTGCGTCTAAGTCTCCAGGGCACACGATGCGAGATGCAAACATCACAGAGCTTTCTAGGCAGCCAGCAGACATGGGAAGCAGGTTAGTCAGGCTACGGTTCAGTCTCCAGTTCCCTCCCTTCTCCCCTGGTTTGGCTGTGCCTCCTAAGGGGGAGTTCTGGGCCAAGAAGGCCACACACGCCCCTAGGCAGGCCACAGGCCCAGACTGCCTGGTCCTACAAAACAGAAGACATGAGAGCCAGGAAGCCACAGAAACAGCCATCAATGGGGCTTGGTGTCCCACACACAACCCCGGATTCATCAGACTCCAACTCTTACTGTGTCATCTGGGTCACAAGGGAAATGGGAGCAGTGAAGTGGAGCTGGACCAGGAACCAGATGCAAACCTACCCTGTTCCCAGGAAAGTAACTATGACCTCTCCTTCACTGTCCTTAGGTCTCTCAAGGATCTCACTTCCATTGCCTGTCCCTTAAAACCCTGGGAAGTGGCCTCTGCCCCCTGAGAAGATGAATGAATCCCCTGCTGGTGTTCTGAAGGCACCCAAGGTAGGTAACATCCAGGGAGCGCCTGGGACAAGCAGAAGGAACAATCCCCCTGAGGATGTGGAAGCAGAGTGACCAGGCCCATCACAAGGCAATCCTGAGCAAGGGATAGTGCAGGACCTTAAGAGTGAAAGAGGGGCTAAGAACCAGCAAGGCCAGAGGACGGGGAGCCCTTTGCCAAAGGTTTCAACTTCTGCCCAGCTTTGTCTTGTTCTGGCCACGGCTGTCAGTGTCTATTGGTGGAAGGGCACGCCCCTGGTGCCAGAAGGCTGGCATTTGAGTCTCATCTCTTTCTCATATCTGTGTCCTGGGGGAGGTTACTTAACTTCTCTGGGCCTCAGTTTTCTCCTCTGTACAGCAGAAATAGAATCATCTCTCACAGTTATTGTGATGAGCATGGCAAAGCATTTTTTGTAAACTACAAGGAAGCTGGCAGTGGCTCCAATGTTTTATGTGATTGGACCTCACAGGACAAAACTAAGGTAACAGAGGATCACAATGCACTTTTTGATATAATCATCTTGAAATTACATTTATCAGGATCATACAGAGTCTTCCCAAAACTGAAGGTCATGCATAATTTGTCCACCTCAAGCCGTTGAACACAGAACATGCATGTAGAGACTTCCAGAAAAATCCAGTAACTGTGATCCAAATGGACAAAAATCCAAGTGGGCTCAAGTGAAATAACAGACATAGAAAACTGTGAAGAGTTAAAAACACGATGATAAAAAAGGACTTTGCCGGCCAGGCACAGTGGCTCATGCCTGTAATCCCAGCACTTTGAGAAGCTAAGGCAGGCGAATCTTTTGAGCCTAGGAGTTTGAAACCACCCTGGGCAATATGGTGAAACCTCATCGCTACAAAAAATTAGCCCGGCATGGTGGTGTGCACCTCTAGTCCCAGCTACTCAGCAGACTGAGGCAGGAGGATCGCATGAGCCCAGGAGTTCAACGCTACAGTGAGCTGTGATTGTACCACTGCACTCCAGCCTGGGTGACAGAGTAAAAGCCTGTCTCAAAAAAAAAAAAAAAAAAAAAAAAAAAAGGCTTTGTAATAAACTTTTCTGATGTTTTTCAGAATTCTGTTTGTGTAAATTTGAGACATCTACATTTCACAAATGTGATTATCGCATGTGATAATAAAGGAAGGTTTATCCCACTATTTCCTATGCCTGGAGCTTCCTTAGACTTGTACATAATTCCTGGTGCCCCTGACAGGCACCTTTCCAGCCTCTACGGAATCTTTAGCAGACCCACGACACCAGGCTGAGCCTCATGACATTGTGGCCACCAAGTGTGGGAAGGAATTACTAAACTTCAAAGCTGACTCAACCAAAAGAGAAAAACGGCAAGTCCCCGATGGAAAGGTGTTGATGGCTCTCTTTTCAAACACCTCCAAGCCTGGCTGGGCACAAAGCCCTGACAGTGTCCCGAGCTACATCAACACAAGCTGGGTTCAAAGACGCATAGGTCTAAGCATCCTGGGCACCACAGAGATAGGAGAGTCCATATGGAAACAGATTGCCTTTTCCATGAACCACGTGTGAATTCTGAACTCCTTTTCTTCTCAGTGTTAGAAAAAGAAAACCAACCCACTTTGCAGTCTCTCTGCGGTGTCTTTAGAAGGCCAGTTCCTTTCTGTGCCTCTCAAGCCCATGCTGAACTTCTCTGTTCTCATCCTAGCACCTCTTTTGACAAGCCGTGAGCCTCACTCAGCCCAGAGTGACACTCGTCACTGGGCCTGGGCCGTGTGAAAACTGGGGGGCTGGGGAGGAAATGAGAAGGATGCGAAAGCCGAGGCGGGAGGAGGGGTGCCTGCCGCCTGAGGCCCTTGCGGCCAGCAGTGGAAACACAAACTTGACATTTCCATTTTCCATCGCCTTCTGATCTCAGGCCCCCAGTGCGATGCGCTGGCTTTTCATTTCCACTCCCTTTCACACCCAGCACATTAAAGGCCTCTGCAAGACCAACAGTGGAAAAAGGCTATGGGCTTTAAATCATGAAGCCTGGGGAAATTCAACAGTTGCTGTCTCCAGCTTCTCTACCCAAAGCACCAAAAAAGCCTTCCCTGAGGGAGTCCAGGCCCCCTCCCAGGGCAGGGGGCAAGAGTACTGCTTTTGATCATCTGTACTTCTACGGCCACTTTCCCACTTCCCTCCCCAAACACCACAGCCCGGCTGTGAGCTGAAAGAGCTCCCTTTGGCTCTCCATCAGAAGCAGACTTTCTGATCATTCAGTAATTCCAGTAAGGTCCACTAAGTATTGTAAAATGTATAGCTTCCTGCCTGCTTTTTCTCTGACCTAGTTAAAAGCACTGTGTTGGACATACATCTTCTCGATCACATGAAAAGTGGGAATAAATACCTTAATTGGTACCATGTCCCTGAGCACATGAGCCAGCTTGCTAGATGCTCAGAAAGGACTCTACAAACATGAGCCCAGGTCATATATTTACAAAGATGTGCTCCCAGGTGGCTCCCACATGGCACAAAGAGGAAAGGCCCCAGCAGAAATCAAGATGGGTGGGGATCTGTTCTTTTCATGAGAGTGAAAACACTGGACTATCTCATTGCGGGCTGAGAAGCCCTGGCTGGCCACAGCACAGCTGCCTGTAAAGGGAAACAGCCCCACAGGCTGCCTGGAGGAGCTGGTCCCCTATGCAGCAGACACTGGCTGTCAAAGGGTTGTGTGGCCCCAACATGAAATGATGGCTGTACTTATGAATCGGTTTGTTTACATACCATCAACCAGGAAGTTCTGTCAGCTTGCTGCTTTAATGACCAACTGTTGAATGCACTTGAATGCAAAGACCTCAGAGGATTTCAGAGATAGGGAGAGGGTGAGTTCCATGGTCCTCTCAGACAGAAAAGTTTGGGTTTACTGCTAGCCAAAAACTAGGAGTGCGACAGGAACTGCTGACGTCATAAAGCTTGGCCAGAAACGTAGTTAGGTAGTGCGCTGAGCACAGCCCAGACACTGGCGCTCTAAGAAACAGCCCTTTGCCCAAGGCTATCTGGAAGAAACAGAACAGGGCGCAACACAATAGTGTGGTGGAAAATCAACTGAGTGGGTTGGCAAAGAGCATTTTTCTTAAAAGAATAGAAGAGGACACAGAGTGTACCATATGTAATAAGGGAAGTATTATTTTGTAAAACATTTAAGTTTTATATATTCCATTATTTTGTAAAACATATAAGTTTTATATATTCTTATGTATGAATATTACATACAGATAGATGTATGTAATATATACATTATTATACAAATATACGACCATAAATATATATACACACACATGCATGTATAGAGTGGTATGGCAGGTTGTATTTTTCAAAAGTGATCACACTACTTCTCATCTCACATCTTCTTCCAGAACCTTGCCACTTCCTGACGAAGAGGTGAAATATATGTCCTTCCCCTCGAATTTGGATGGGTCTTTGGCACCAGCTTAATGAAAAAATATGCAGTGGAAATGGCACCATGTGACTTCCAAGGGTCAACTGTAAAAGCTGATCACAGCTTCTGTGTAGCTGCACTCTGTAGGAATGCTTGCTTTTAAAATCCAGCCAGGCCTGGCACGGTGGCTCATGCCTGTAACTAATCCCAGCACTTCAGGAAGCAGAGGCAGGTGGAGGACTTGAGGTCAGGAGGTCGAGACCAGCCTGGTCAATGTGGCGAAACCCCCTCTCTACTAAAAATACAAAAATTAGCCGGGTGTGGTGGCACACATCTATAATCCCAATTACTCAGGAAGCTAAGGCAGGAGAATCGCTTGAACCTGGGAGGCAGAGGTTGCAGTGATCCGAGATCATGCCTCTGCACTCCAGCCTGGGTGACAGAATGAGACTCCATCTCAAAAAATTAAATAAATAAAAATTAAAAAATAAAATCCAGCCATTGCTCTGCGAAGAAACCCAAGCCACATATGGTATGGGATGCTGTCCATCAAGTATAAACAGAAGGAAGGGATTGGCCACGGTGTTATCCATATTCCCAACACTCCTATTATGGGGTTCCCATAGAGACAGGCAACTTGTGTACAATGGGGAAGACTCAATGAAAGGAAACGAAAGAAGCTCTTGGAGTCCACCTACGGCAGGAGTAGTGGAACCGCGGGTGGGGAAGAGTATCCTTGTGGCCTCCAGCACAGCCTCCAGACAGTGGAAACCAGGGCTATCTGTGGGTCTTGGGTGGCCTGCCCCACTCCCTCCTCCCAGGCTCGCTACCAGACTCTACTCCTCACCTCCTCTGTCTCCAGGACTCCCTCTCGTCAGGATACCTACCTGAGGACTCTCCATCTCCAACTTTTCAAGTAACCTTCCCCTGCCCTCTCTACAGTCCAGCCATCATACGAATGCCTTATATGTGCTTCATCTCTTTTGATATTCACAGCCATATTTATACATCGGGAAACCGAGGCATGAAGAAAGCAGTGAAGGCATTCATCTCAGGTCAAACAGCTAATAAGTTTGGGTTTGGGACTGAATGAGGGCCATTTAATTTTGCATTGCTTATTTTGAATCACTATGCTATATTCTGCAAAGAGGAATGAGCTGGAGAAGGGAAACTGAAATCTGTGGGCCTTAAGGTAGTGGTGGTGGGGACTATGATGGTAGCACCTGCTCTGCCACAGTCTGTACTGTGTACCACACAGTCATGGTGTCCAGTCTTCACCACTCTAGGCAAGTAAGATTATTATTATTGCCCATTTTGCAGATGAAGAAACTGAGGGTCGGATATGTTAAGCAATTGTTCCAAGGTCATTTAGTCAGAGTCAAGATTCCATCCTAGACCTCCCATTCTTTCTACACTACCACTCATATTCTCTCCTCGTCCAAAAGGAAAATGATGGTCCCACCTTGTCTTGACTAGCCACATTTTCACACAGGTTCTTTTGGACTTTCATTTTCTCTATGATCTTTCTTTAAAGTCATATGCTGAAAGAGCCTTCCCTCCAGATAATTCCACACTCACCAATAGGGCCAAATGCCCTTTTAGCTACAGAGCTTGGTGGCACTTTTCTAACTAAAAAACTGCACCCACTCTCTTCTCTGAACCGCCCTACTCTAATTAGCATTATGCAAATTTTATTTTAAGAATGAAGCTTTTCATCTGTGATGAGAAAGAACTCAAAGCAATAAAGGACCCAGCACCTCAATACAAACTTAAATGACCACTTACATTTAGTTCCCAGGTTGCCACCAAGTGTGAAATGTCACCAGCTAAAAATCTGTAATTAAACTCATTTTCCCAAAGTCCCTCCTTCCTTTTGCCTGCCTTCAAAATCCAAAGCTTGGCAGAAACAGTTGATTGTTCAGAGCCTGTGCCTCTAATGGCAGATTTCATGAAAAAAGCAATTCTCTCCACCCTCGGTATTGAAAATCACTAAGGGGGCATTTCCTCAGCAGCATTCTGCCTCTACTCTGTTAACACAGCTCAGGGAGGAGAGGGTTCTCATTACCCAGTGACTCAGCCCAAGCATGGCCCAAGTCACACACCACATAGCTTCTGAACCCACTCTGAGCAGGCAAACATCAAAACAACAAACCAACAGGTGTAACGGCACAGGTTCATTCAGAAACAGAAGACAGCCATTTTCCACACAACTAATCACCAGATTTCTTCCTAGTTAAGTAATATTCTTTTCTTTTTTTTTTTTTTTTTTTTTTTTTGAGATGGGGACTCAGGCTGGCATGCAGTCATGCAGTTGACTCACTGCAGCCTCAACCTCCTGGGCTCAAGTGATCCTCCCACCTTAACCTCCCAAGAAGCTGGGACCACAGGCGTGTACCACCATGCCTGGCTAGTTTTTATTATTACTATTATTTGTAGAGATGGTACCTCACTAGGTTGCCCAGGCTGGTCTCAAACTCCTCGGCTCACGCAATCTTCCCACCTTGGCCTCCCAAAGCGCTAGGACTATGGTGTGAGCTACCATGCCCAGCTTAATGATATTCTAAACAGACAAGAACCTTAGGAAGAATACAGAAGAGAAAGACAGGGTAAAATTCCTATTTCCATGTCAGCCAAAGGTGACACTTCTGCTAGAAGAAAACTTCAGGAAAGGGCATCAAAAAAGAAAGTAATCCCATCCAGTCCCTTACTTTCCTCTTATCACAACACCCAGCTACCTGGTTTCCCTTGAGGTTCCAGCCTGTGGCCTGTGCACATCCTGCCATATCACTATGGTTGTTCCCTGAGCGGGCAGCACAGAGGCTATTGCAGCCTCTCCTCACATGTTGCTCTGTCTCCTGTGCATCTGTCTCCCCTCCCTACACCCTGACTGCATATCCCACCAAACCTTCATCCACGCAGTGAGAGAAGACAGAGTGTCAATAAACAAAGCAGCAACTTACCCCAAACCAACTTCCTCTCCTATATCTCTGGTCATGTAACACTGCCCATAGAACATCGCTGGTCACATGTACAAGTTAATTAGAAACATCCAACATTTACTCATGCAGCCCTAGTCTATGATCAACATTCGGCTAAGCCGCAGTCTGCCTAATTTTGGGTTTCTCAATGGCAGCATGACTGACATTTTGTGCTGGGTCACTGTTTTTTTTTTTTCTTTGAGATGGAGTTTCGTTCTTGTCGCCCAGGCTGGAGTGCAATGGCACAATCTCAGCTCACTGCAACCTCCGCCTCCAGGGTTCAAGCAATTCTCCTGCCTCAACCTCTCAAGTAGCTGGGATTACAGGCACCCACCACCACGCCTGGCTAATTGTTTCTATTTAGTAGAGATGGGGTTTCACCATGTTGGTCAGGCTGGTCTCAAACTCCTGACCTCAGGTGATCTGCCCGCCTCAGCCTCCCAAAGTGCTGGGATTACAGGTGTGAGCCACCATGCCTGGCCTTTGGGTCACTTTTTGTTGTAGGGAGCTGACTGTCCTGTGTGTCATAGGATATTTAGCAGCATTCCTGGCCTCTACTCCTAGATGCTGATAGCTCTTCAATTGGGACAACCAAAAATGTCTCCAGACATTGCCAAATATTCCCTGGAGGGCAAAATATTCCCCAGTTGAACATCACTGGGTTAAGCTAAAGGAGGACTTCCATGGAAGAAAGCCTTGAGGGGAGTTTTCATGTGGGGTTGCGGGGTGGGGAGTTTTCTTTGTCCTCCACCACACCACATTGCATTCCCTCTCTCTTCAGTGCACTGCCAACACCTTCACCCAGAATGCCTACAACTTCTCTCCTCTGCCCAAACCATGAGAGTCAGCCAGAGAGCCGACTCTTCCATCAAGGCCCACTCAGCCAGCACAGATCACCTGCTCCAGTTCCCAAAGGCACTTATCTGCAGACTACTGTCTCAACAAACATTTTCAGAGTCTTCTTGTAAGGCCTGCACCAGGCCCCTGAATACTAAGAGGAAGTAAGCACAGTCCTGAGGAGCACCATGACCTATGAGAGCATCAGAGTCACAGCCAGTGTTACAGCCTGTGTGGGGCAAGTGGAGGGCACAATGGGAACAGGGAAGTCAAGTACAGGGCATTATGGGAACACAGAAGTCAGGTGCAAGGCATTAGGGGAATATAGAAGTCAAGTGCAGGGCATTATGGAAACACAGGAATCAAGTGCAGGGCATTATGGGAACACAAATCAAGTGCAGGGCAACACAAATCAAGTGCAGGGCATTATGGGAACACAGAAGTCAAGTGCAGGGCATTATGGGAACACAGAAGTCAACTGCAGGGCATTACGGGAACACAGAAGTCAAGTGCAGGGCTTTATGGGAACACAGAAGTCAAGTGTGGGGCATTATGGCAACACAAAAGTTAAGTACAGGGTACATGGGAGCACAGAAGTCAAGCACCTAACTCTTGAACTGGAAGGAGAATTAGACATCCAGAAAAGCAAAACATAAAAGACCAGTAAAAATCAGCCCGACATGAAACAGGGAAGGTACTCCTTGAAGACAGAGTAAATAGAAGCATAGTAGGTTTTCAGAACAGCAGGCTACAGGCCAGAACACAGCAGAAGAACCAAAAACAGCAAGGCAAAATGTGGCTGGAAAATAAGAGGCCTAGAGAATTTGCTACATGTTCAACCAGCATCTGACTCGCTTCAACGGGCCACCTGCAGCAGCAAGGTCACCACACAAACTCATACATCTTGAAGGGCACATGTCTCAAACCAAACACCTCCAGGGCAACCGTAGACCTGCCTCTTTCTAGAGCTTTCTCTTTCTGAGCACCTCCAAGCACACGCTGTGCTATACTCACGAACATCCCAGCCTTCGTGTCCTTACGGAAGGGGTTTTGGGAACTGCAGCCTTGAGCTACAACTGCCGTCTCTATTTACCTACCTGGGAATAGAATGCTAATAGAGAAACAACAAGCAATGGAACTCAAACACAGAGCAGCAGAGAATGCTTGAAGAATGTGTCTTTGACTTGTGAAATACTGGTTGTGGTAGAGGTGCTAATTCCCTACTTGCATCATGAACAAGTTACCTTTGTACATGCTGTTCCCTCTGCCTGGAATACACTTTTCTTCCCTCTCTGAGTTAATTTCCTACTCATACTCTCCTCTCAAATAAGACTTCCTTTACTCATGAACTACTTCAGATCCCTGGCATATGCTCTTGATTCTCCTTCATCTCTCTTAATTGTAATTAAATAATCAATGGTGTGTTTTCCTGTACTAGACTGTTAGCTCCAAAGAAACAAGGCTGCACCAGTCATGGGCACCATCCCTCCAGGTGGGTTTGCTCCAGTAAGACCCCCAGTACATCCAAGCAGCTTGTTGCATTGTTGAGAAACTTCTGTGCTGGTTGGTAAACAGCTACTGCTCCAAGCCTACTGCATGCCTTCCCCAGAAGCTAGACTCGATCCAAACCATGCGATGACTCTTTATAATATGGTTTCATAGCATTTCCTGTGCACAAAGTGTTGGCTGTAAGTAACAGGCTAGCCGGGAACTCTGAACTTTTGCCTGCTGCTCTTGACTAATAAACTTGGAAAAGTTGGGTTTCTTCTCCAGCTAGCTATGCTTTTAAAACTCTAATATTTTAAATATAGGAATGGAGGAGAGGGGTTAGGAGTGACGGTCAAAGGAGATTTTAGCACACATTCATGTTTACACATCTAATTAGAAACGAAAAGGAATTTTATCTTACATGAGTAGAATGCCTGGAAGGATCTACAAGATACCAGAATCACAGAAATGAAAGCCAGTTTGCATTCTTGACTTCTAGAAACTTTCATCTCTGAATTCAGGGAGTAACAGTGTTTTCTCCAAGAAGGGGAGTTGGGTGACCAGAGGATGGAGAAACAGGAAGATTAACATTTCATTCTTTACTCTTTTGTACCTTTGAATTTTGAATGCATGTGTGTATTACCTGGGCTAAAAGTATACAAACATGTTTTTAAAAATTAAACTTTGAAAGTACGTAAATAAAATTTAATTTTAAAATGAAGGTAAAACAAGAATATGTTCCTTGTAAAAAAAAAAAAAAAAAAAGTCTAACACTACAGTAGGAAATAAAATGAAATTAAGTGTTTCCCTTGCCAACTTCTGTTCATTCCCCAAATAAAATGGTTGTAAAAGTTTCTTGTATATTCTCCTGGATATCTATCTTTTAAATATAATTAACACAAATGGGTTATGCTCTGCATTCAATTTCATATATTAATTTTTCACTTACTGTATCTTAGAGATCTTTCCATATCAGCACATGCAAATCTAAATTATGGTTTTATAGGCTGCATAACAGTGTGTTGTATTAATATGACACAATTCACTTAACCCATTCCTCTATTAACATAGACACATACAGTGTTTCCAGTTATTCAATATTATAACCAATGCTGCAATAAATAGTTCTGCTAATATAGCTAAATGAATTCCCACAAGTAGATTTGCAAAGGTGAAGGGTGATGATTTTCACCTTGACCGCTATTGCTGAATTGCTGGGCACACAATCATTCTGTGGCTTTATTTTTTCCATTTCGTATATCAGAAAAGTATTGACGAGCTATCGGATTACTCCTACAAAAGGCTTGGCTAGCCTGAGAAATATGAAGCGAGATCATTTTATGTGACATTCGGTCAAAGGCATTGTGTTCATTCAGAACTCCAATTCAGAGCTTTGTGCAGAGCCAGCTCATATGGACAGCTCCAGGCCAAGCTGCTTGTCCAACAGCATCAGTCTCAGAGGCCCTCGAAAAGCAGGGCCTGGACATCCCATGGCCAAGTTGTGTTTACCTCCTAAAATCACTTTCAGAGGGAAAGTGTGAGTAAGGTATGAGAAAAAGGGAAAGGCTGACCCAAATGAGGTGGGTCTTGGTGAAGGCAATGATGAAAAGCCAGGAAGCTCCACCTTCAAAGCTCCAAACTGGTATTGGGTTTCTGCCTCTCCCTGCTCCATCATCGAGTTCCCTTGATGACATACCAAGCCTCTCTGAAGATTTTATCTTTGAAATCATCCTTTCTCTAACCACAGTAAATTCAGGAGACAGGCTTGAGTAGGACCCTCTCAACTCTAAAAGTCACTGTGAAATCCCTTCACAGTCCCTCACATGCAGCCAACAGAACTTTCTGTAAGGCTAGAATTGCTCTTTATCTGTGCTGTTCAATACAGAAGTCACTCCACACATGACCACTGAGCACTTGAAATGTGGTTAATGCAACTGAGGGACTGAATTTTTCATCTCATTTTCTTTTAATTAATTTAAATGTAAATAATTGCTTGTTACTAGTGGCTACTGTGTTAGGCAGAGCAGCTATCATTGTTTTTAAAGTATAGGTGCCTTCTTAGTTCAAACCTCTTACAATCAGCCCATTCAAAAAGACAAACCAACCCTCTAGCAATCATGTAACAGATGGATGTGTATAGATATACAGCAATGCATACACAATGGGCCAAAATACTGATCATGACCTTTGGCAGTCACTGCTATGTCTGGTCAGCACACTGCTGTATACCAGACAGAAATCATTACTGGTGTACTTGAGTTTGCAAGAGTAAAGATACTTTACTCATTCTTGGCTCAGCAAACATCTATTTCAGCTATGCTGTGCTGGGCCCTGGGGTTACAGAGAAATAAAATGCTGAGGGAGAAAATGGGTAAAGGAGGAAGGAAGAAAAATAAAATAAATAAAATATGGACAGAGAGAGAAAGAGAGAAAAATACAACTATGTGGTTAGCATTCAGTGCGCACTTTTTAACATGTTATTTCATTTATTTAATTTAGTGGATGAGACATATAAATGCCAAATGGCCATGTTATGTGATTAAGGGTTTACTAGGCTATCCACAAAGAACTCTGGGAGCGTCTAAGAGCATACACTGATTTGAGCCTCCTCTTCCATTCCAAAGTGAGATTTTGAAGATTTAGTATTGATGAGCCCAGCCCTGAATAACTCCAGTGCACAGTTGTGATCATTCTGTTAAAACTTAGAATACAAAAGCTGTGTGCATTGTGTTTACATAAGAATGAACAAAAAGGGAAGTTTATTTCAACATGGAAGGCAAGAAGGCAACAAAAATGTTGAGGAACTGAGGATGCAATTACCCTCTTTACAAAGAAAGCCGATTGTAATCACACACAAAGTTTTACTATAGCCTGTAACCTCAAGAGTAGTTCCCAAGCCTCACAGAAAATTCAGTACCATCTCTGAATGTAAAATTATACCTTCTCAAAAATGAATGAAAAAAAATTAAATTTGAAAACATGAATGACTAGTCTCTCAATTAGTAACACAGTAATATATATTAATCTACACTGCTGAGTGCTTATAATGGACCTGACATATGTATTATTTATAACATCTCTAATCTTCATCACCCATCACCCTGTAAAATGAGCACCCACTGTTAACATTTTATAGATAAAGAAACCAAGGTTCGGTGACCAAGTACTGATCTACGATTCAACCCAGACCTTCTGAGGTCTGAAGTCCATACCCCAGCCCATGGTGAACATCCTAACACTAATAAATGCCAGTAAAAACCCCTGAATACGTGAATGTGTATTGGAGCTGATACTAAGGTGAAGGTGTTAGCTGGTAATGTTCTGAGAGTAGAATTGTTAATCCAGACACAATGGATTTTATAATTAATGCTTATGAAACATTGACAGAAATTGATATCCTACAAGCAGACATGATTTTATACCAGCGAATGAGAACAGAATCATAGAAACGAAAGCCAATTTGCATTATTGACTTCTAGAAACATTCATTTCTGCAATCAGGGTACTCAGGAATTAACTGGTCTAGATGTGCTAGATAGAAGATTAGAGATATATTCCCCAAACCTTCCTCACATTTAATTTTCTCAAGACTGCCCCTTGTCTAACACTACAATAAAGTCACATTTTAAAAACTTATCACAATAATAAGAAGGAGAATCTGGGAACAAACAATTGAAAATTGAAAGAAGATCACATGTTTCTGTAATTTCAAGTGGATTTGGGTGCACCTGCAGGTCTAAGAAAGTGGCACAGTTGTCAGAAGAGGCTCTGACGCTCAGCCATTTCCCTCAATGCTTCTCTGCAACAACACCATAGGCTTAGAGTATCTGACTGTCTCTGTCAAATGAATGCAAGAATTGCACTCCTGTGCCTCCCTTCTAGCATATGTGGGAACCACCACATTGGCATTTCAGAAGTTTTCTTTACAGGTAGAGAAACTGAGCTCACTGGACACAGTAGCTCATCTTGTAACCCAGCTACTCAGAAGACTTAGGCAGGAGGACTGCTTGAGGCCAGGAGTTCAAGAAGCTGAGCTAGGGATGTTGGTTGTCATTTATTGAGCATTTACTATGTCCTGGCAGTGGACTAATCACCATGCATGTATTATCTCTTTTAATCTTCATGGGAAACATGTATGTTAGATAATACTATGCCCAGTTTCCAGATGATGAAACCCTACTATTGAGCTATGAAACTTTTCAAGTCGTACTAAACAGTGGCTCTCAACATGTTTACCCAGGGTGAGAAGAAGGGAGAATACTTTCAAAGATACCAATGTCTATGATTCACCCCTAGAGATTGTTACACCCTTGCTCTAGGATACAGCCTGGGCATCCAGAGTTTTAAGAATTTCACGGGCGATTCTAATGTGCAGCAAAGACTAAGAACCATGGCACAAAAGCAAGTCAGTAGAGGAGACAGGATTTGAACCCAGACCTCTCTAATCCCAGAACCTGAGACCTTGACTGCTTGCCCTATACTGCCCTAAAGCTGAAATTGAGAACACTGGATGTTGGCAATCAATGATAATTATTATAGGAAATCTAATCTTGACCAATCCTAGCATTCCAGGCTGCCCAGTTCTCCCATCGAGTGCCAGGTCTTTCCATTTAAGGGTTAACATTAGTTCTTTTTTTTTTTTTTTGAGATGGAGTTTCGCTTTTGTTACCCAGGCTGGAGTACAATGACACAATCTCAGTTGGTTGCAACCTCCGCCACCTGGGTTCAAGCAATTCTTCTGCCTCAGCCTCCCAAGTAGCTGGGATTATAGGCACCCGCCACCACACTCAGCTAAATTTTGTATATTTTTAGTAGAGACAGGGTTTCACCATGTTGGCCAGGCTGGTCTCGAACTCCCAACCTCAGGAGATCGGCCGGCCTTGGCCTCCCAAAGTGCTGGGATTACAGGCATGAGCCACCGAGTGTGACCAACATGAATTCTTTATTTGTGAACCATGTACACCTCCTGGACTGTAATCAGTCCGTCTACAATGACTGCTCTCAGAGCCCTATCCTTGGGCAGCACTCCTCATCTCTAGAAAACCAAGAGTTCAGACTTCCTCCCATTTCAGGACTGGCTGGGTCTCCTGGCAGCAATCTTGCTCACAAATGTTTTCAGAAATCAAAACCAGATATGTTTCCTATTAAATCAGAGAACAGCTTTCAATGTAAACAGTACTTGGGTAATTACCCTAACATGCCTAGTTCACTTCAAGAAATGCAGAGCTCTTTAAATACTTTAAAATAGTGCTTATTTTGTTATTTTTAAAGCCTCAGTTTTGCCAGAATTTCCCTGGTGTGTGTCTGTCCTGCTCTGGATACATTCTCCACTGCTCTTCTCCTACTGTTCCTCCCCACAGACAGAAGGAACTGCTGCAATTTGCTGCGTATTCAGACGGATGGGAAAAAAAAGAATAGGGTTTGGCCTGTTACACTGATTACCTTCATCTGCTAACCTAAAAGATCATCGTGAAGAAGTCATCACACAGTCCACATCTACTAAGGTTGATAGAATTTGGTACAATAAGCATTTAATGGTAAGATCTCCTTCCCCAGCCCTTCCCACAAAAGCTAGGGTAGTGCTGTGCCCACACTGGGCCCAAGTTTATTTCTGGACTCTGAGACCTCCCTCCAGTTCTGAAGGTGCATAAGGTCCACCACAGATGTCTGCCCTTCTTCATCCTCCCACATCCACGCTGCCACCACACACCTGTGGGTTCTGACTTTTCTTCTTTCTAAATGAGTGGGATTTGGGGTAAAAAGCTCCCTGTAAAATGACAAATCTGAGATCACTGCAAGTGATAAATTTCTTTCAAATGAAATGTGGCACACGTAGCTTACACATCACATAAACACTTACCCAACACAAAGAAGAAAATAACTGAATCTAGAGTTCTCTTTGATTTCATACTTTGTGTTAAAAAAATGTATCTTGGCCGGGCGCGGTGGCTCAAGCCTGTAATCCCAGCACTTTGGGAGGCCGAGACGGGCGGATCACGAGGTCAGGAGATCGAGACCATCCTGGCTAACACAGTGAAACCCCGTCTCTATTAAATACAAAAAAACTAGCCGGGCAAGGTGGCGGGCGCCTGTAGTCCCAGCTACTTGGGAGGCTGAGGCCGGAGAATGGCGTGAACCCGGGAGGCGGAGCTTGCAGTGAGCTGAGATCAGAGCGAGACTCCGTCTCAAAAAAAAAAAAAAAAAAAATGTATCTTTTCTTGAAAATTGGTAAGATAGTAGATTTTTAACTGTTCTCACTGCAAAAATAAATGGTACCTATAGTAAGTTCTCCCTTCATCAATACGTTCTTGGCAACTGCAACTTTGCACTTGAAGTATATTGAGTATATTGTATTGGTGTAACAATATACCAACATGAAACCAATTCGACATAGACTAATTGATATAAACAAGAGTTACGTTCCTACAGCATATTTCTGGTCACAGAAATATCACCAAACTTCTAAATAAACACCCAAAACACTTATAATGTTAAATATTGAAGTAAATGTCATAGATAGATACATATTTAAGAAAGATTAATAAAAACAAGTCAGACAGTTATTTACCCAATTATTCCAGTTTAGGGGCAAGTGTGGCTGCAGCCTGTCCTGGCTGCTCAGGACACAAGGAGAGACCCAGTCCTGGACAGGATATCATCCCATGGCCAGACACACCCACACACACACACCCCACACTCACTCAGATGGGGACCGTGTAGACACGCCAATTCTCCTAATAGGCACAGCTTTGGGATGTAGGAGGCAACTACAGCACCTGGGGAAAACCCAAGCAAACACGGGGAGAGCATGCAAACTCCACACAGACAGTGGCCATGGCCGGGAATCAATGTTTTTTCTAATCGTTACAATGAAAGTATGCTGAACATTGTATGTGAAGTACTGCTTATGTAAATTAGCTTGACTTAGCCATTCCACAGTATATACAGGCACACCTCACTTTATTGTGCTTTGCTTTATTGTACTTTTCAGCTATTGCTTTTTTTTTTTTTTTTTTCATAAATTGAAGGTTTATGCAACCCTGCATCAAACAAGTCTATCAGCACCATTTTTCCAATAGCATGTGATCCCTTTATGTCTCTCTATCACATTTTGGTAATTCTCACAATATTTCAGACTTTTTCATTACTGGTGTTACAGTGATCTAAGCAACAGATTTTCAATGTAGATGAAACAGCCTTCTCTTGGAAAAAGATGTCATCTAGGATTTCCATAGCTAGAGAGAAGTCAATGCCTGGCTTCAAAGCTTCAAAGGACAGGCTGATTTTCTTGTTAGGGGCCAATGCAGCTGGTGACTTTAAGTTGAAGCCAAAATTTATTTACCATTCCAAAAGTCTTAGAGTCCTTAATAATTATGCTAAATCTACTCTGCCTGTGCTCTATACATGGAACAACCAAGCTTGGATGACAGTACAATATTTTAAGCCAACTGTTGAGAGCTACTACTCAGAAAAAACGATTCCTCTCAAACTATTACTGCTTATTGACAATCCACCTGGTCACCCAAGAGCTTTCATGGAGATATCCAAGGAAATGAATGTTGTTTTCATGCCTGTAGCTCATGGATCAAAGAGCAATTTTGACTTTCAAATCTTACTATTTAAGAAATGTACTTTGTAAAATGATACCTGCCACAGATAGTGATTCCTCTGAAGGATCTGTGCAAAGTACACTGAAAACCTTCTGGAAACAATTCCCTATTCTAGATGCCATTAAGAACATTAGTGATTCAAGGGAGGAGGTCAAAATGTCAACATTGACAGGAGTTCAGAAGAAATTGATTCAAATCCCCATGAATGACTTTGAGGAATCCAAGACTTTGGTGGGGAAAATCACTGCAGATGTGATGGAAATAGCAAGAGAACTAGAATTAGAAGTGGAGCCTCAAGATGTGACTGAATTGCTGCAATCTCATGATAAAGCTTGAATGGATGAGAAGTTGCTTCTTATGGATTAGCAAAGAAAGTGGTTTCTTGAGATAGAACCTACTCCTGTTGAAGATACTCTGAACATTGTTGCAATGACAAGAAAGGATTTAGAATATTACATAAACTTAGTTGATAAAGCCGCAGCAGTGTTTGAAAGGAGTGACTCCAATTTTGAAAGAAGTTCTACCATGGGTAGAACTATCAAACAGTATCACATGATATTGAGAAATCTTTCTTGAAAGGAAATCAATGTGGCAAACTTCACTGCTGTCTTATTTTAAGAAATTTCTGGCCAGGAGTGATGGCTCATGCCTGTAATCGCAGCACTTTGGGAGGCCAGGGTGGGTGATCATCTGATGTCAGGAGTTTAAGACCAGCCTGGCCAACATGGTGAAACCCTGTCTCGACTAAAAATACAAAAATTAGCTGGGCGTGGTGGCAGACATCTGTAATCCCAGCTACTCGGGAGGCTGAGGCAGGAGAATCACTTGGACCCAGGAGATGGAGGTTGCAGTGAGCTGAGATTGTGCCATTGCACTCCAGCCTGGGCGACAAGAGCAAGACTTTGTCTTTAAAAAAAAAAAAAAATTTGTCACAGTTACCCCAACCTTCAGCAACCAGCACCCTAACCAGTCAGCAGCCATCAACATCAAGGTAAGACCCTCTACTAGCAAAAGAATTACAACTTGCTCAAAGCTCAGATGATCATTAGCATTTTGTAGCAAATTAAAATATTTGGGACCCAGCAATCCCATTACTGGGTATACCCAGAGGAATATAAATCATTCCACCATAAAGATACATGTACACAAATGTTCACTGCAGCACTATTCACAACAGCAACGACATGAAATCAATCTAAATGCCCATCAATGACATGGGTAAAGAAAATGTGGTACAATGGGTAAAGAAATGTGGTACATAAACACCATGGAATGCTATGCAGCCATAAAAAAAGGATGAGATCATGTATTTTGTGGGAACATGGATGGAGCTGGAGGCTATTATCCTTAGCAAACTAACACAGGAACAGAAAACTAAATACCACATGTTCTTATTTACAAGTGAAAGCTAAATGATGAGAATTCATGGACACAAAGAAGGTAATAACAGACACCTGGGCCTCCTTGAGGGTGGAGGGTGGGAGGAGCGAGAGAAGCAAAAAAAAAAATAACTATTGGGTACTAAGCTTAGTATCTGGGTGACAAAATAATCTGTATGACAAACCCTTGTGACATGAGTTTACCTATCTAACAAATACACATGTGCTCCCGTTAAAAAAAAAAAAAAGAACATTTTCCTACAGTTTAAACAAAATCTGGAAAATTCTTTACCCTAATGAAAATATATGTTCACATCTAAGATAGTGCTTTATACTTATGTTCGATATTTTTATTGGAATTGAATTTCAATTATTTAACATAGAACATTTGTCTAAGTAACTGGAAAGTTAAAAATAAAAAAAATTTAATGAAAGTATGTACATTGTTTTTTAGCCATCATACTACTGCACACTTCACAGATTATAATGTAGTGTAAACATAACTTTCATATGCACTGGGAAATATAAAAATGTGTCTGACTTGCTTTATTGTGATATTTGCTTTATTGCAGTGGCCTGGAACCGCACCCACAATTCTCCAGAGTAAGCCTATACATACTGCAAAACAACACATTGTACATGATCGATATATACAATTTTTATTTGTTAATTAAAAACATAAAAATTAAATATGTATCTTTTCACCTCCCAAGCTCCACCATAAAAGTCAACCCCCTCTAAGTATTAAATGAATCCCCTTCTAAAGGAAATTGATGGAGAATACAAATACCAGTCTGGCAATAACACCACATTAATGATCAGTCACACACCAACTTCTGCATACACTGGCGGGGACTAAACACGGCAAAGGAAGAGGGCTCAGCAGCCAGCCACAGGCGCCGAGGCTGAACAGGGAGGAGGGAAGAGTTAGCACTCCGGTGAAGGTGTTGGCTGGCAGCCTTCCAAGCTTGCGGATGTTCACCAACTCCTGTCTTCATCAGAAGCCAGATTTCCTGGTGCTTGTTGAGCACCACTTCTCATATTCATATCTGAATACTAAGGAAATAATATGCATCTAAATGAGTTCCAGAGACTGCCCAAGGCTATAATCTCCTACTGATCACAGTAACAATGTTCTGTACTTGTACTGGGCCCTCAGTCTGAACAGACCAAGATCCAATCCCACCGTGTCCCTATCAGAATAGCCATAGAATTAAAACTATTCAGGGAAACAAGCTCTTGTTTCACATTTTCCAGAGCCAAGGACAAACAGATCTCGTCATTTGGCAATGCCTGGCTCCTTTCCCCTCCGAGTATGGTTCTGAAGTGGGAAGAAGATTCTTACAGCCAAAGAACCAGGAGAAAACGACAGCTGGGTCTGGCATCTCTGTTCTTCCTAACAGGCTTGCTTTCAAAAGAAAGGCAACATTTTCCCCTCATTTCTGCAGAATCAAGAGGTTTGCTCTAAAACAAGAAAGCTTAATACTGCCGCCCACTTAGAAGACACACAAACCAAGTAAAACTCAGGACTAATCTTTAAGAGATCAATAGCTTCCAGCCATGTGTGACACAGGCTTGTCCTGCTGGGTTGCACAGTCCAGACGTCCAACCTCGGCTGTCCTATGCCTCTTGGGTGGATGCCACAACGTAGGTCTGATCTTTGCAGAGAGCATCACACCCCAGAGTGGGCTAAGTGCATCAACCTGGATTAGAAGGGGTGCGCTGGGTGGCAGGAGGAAGGTTAGAGAATGTCTGTTTGTTCAACCTCAAAAGGAAAAAAGTGATGCTGACAGGGTCAAAAATAGACTAGCAGAGGGAGAAGGGATCTCAAAACCACCATGCTGGAGTCTGGACCAATCGTTCTGTCCACTTTGCTAATAACCACAGCCCATTCCTAGCCCAATAACAAACTGTAAGTTAACAAAGCTGCAGCTCTGGGGATTCTAACACAACAGGGACAGGCTTTTGAAACAGCCACATCATGAAATGGAATTTGTTTCAAATCACCTTTAAAACCTCCAAACACAGGCCTGTTCACTTGCAACTCCCAGAACTGAATCCTAAGAACCAGCATGCCCAGGCTGCCCCAGGAGAATGAGGGGGAAAGCAGCAAGACAGAGAACTGCACGTGTTAGAGCCCTGGGGACCACTGGGGTCATTAATTATATCGACTGGTGGCTGTGATCTCTAAGTTGGAGGTTGCCACAGCGTGGGGAGGATCCACATCCTGAAAAGCCTGGAAAGAGCCTGAGATTCAGACACAGGACATGGTGAAGCCGGGAGAGTCTGAGCAACGACCAAGGGTTACACCAGGCCCACTCTGGCCACCTGCTAATCCTAAAGTGGCTTATCAAGCAGTGCCAGCAAACACACCCCTGACACTGGCAGCGAATCACATGCGTAGGCCACATCCACTGCCCCAAGCACATGTATGCACGTGGCCGCCAGCTACAGTAAGGTGAGCCTTGCACGGAAAGAGGGGTCCCAAGAAAAAGGGTAAGGCCAATGTGATCGCACTCATCTGTCCTGCTGATGGTGGAACGGGATTTTAGATATCAGAAGCACATATTTGAGCCTTTTCTCCTTTTACCAACTGGCAGCAACATATCCTTCATCCCCACCAGACATTTCTCTGCCCATCTTCTAGGTGTCCAGAACAGAGATGACTTCACCAATTCTGAGTCCATCCAGCTCTAAGTAACAAAGAGTATTGGCAAAAATGGGCTCATCTGTAAGGGATGCTTTTGGAACCTGTCTGATCTCCTAGATGTTAAAATAAACAATCCACTGATTTCACTATCATCCCAAAAGATCAGAGAAGATTGGTGTTGCAAGGCTTATTAGCATCCTAGGACTGCTGTAACAAAGGACCACAAAGCAAGTGGCTCAAAACACAGAGGTACTGTCTTAGCTCTAGAGGCTGAAATCTGAGCTCAAAGAAGCAGGGCTGGATGCTTCTTAAGGTTGGAAAGGAAAATCTGCTCCAGGCCTCTCTCCTATCTCCTGGTAGTTTGCTGGCAATCATTGGCAATCCTTGGCTGGTAGATGCCTCAGCCTACAAGCCAGGTGCTGGTGCTCTCTCTGTGTGTCTGTGTCCAAACTTCCCCCTTTTTATAAGAACAGCAGATGTGGTGGATCAGGGCCCTAGTGAACTCATTTTACCTTTAAGATATTAAAATATTAACTTAAGATATTCTGAGGCCGGGTGCAGTGGCTCATGCCTGTAATCCCAGCACTTTGGGAGGCCGAGACAGGCAGATCACTTGAGGTTAGGGAGTTTGAGACCAGCCTGGCCAACATGGTGAAACTCCATCTCTACTAAAAACAACAAGAAAAACGAGCCAGGCATGGTGGTGGGCACCTGTAATCCCAGCTACTTGGGAGGCTGAGGCAGGAGAACCACTTGAACCTGGGAGGCAGAAGTTGTAGTGAGCTGACATAGTGCCACGGCACTCCAGCATGGGCAACAATGAGTGAGACTCTGTCTGAAAGAAAGGAAGAAAGAAAGAAGGAAGGAGGGAGGGAGGGAGGGAGGGAGGGAGGGAGGGAGGAAGGAAGGAAGGAAGGAAGGAAGGAAGGAAGGAAGGAAGGAAGGAAGGAAGGAAGGAAGGAAGGAAGGAAGGGAGTTTTCCAGTCAAAGTCATTAGGGAAAAGGTACTCCAATCAAGAAAGTAAAGAGAACAGAGGTATAAAGCCTCAAACATTTGAGGGTAGGAGGTGAGGATGAAAGAGGCACAGAGGGCTGAGGAGAGCTGGAACTGTATCCTAAGGGTGAAATGGAGCCACCAGAAGCATTGGGCATTACTGGCCACAATGGAGAGAATGGAGGGGGTAGAATTTGGGGTGGATTTGGAGGGAGGAGGGAGGTGGACATCTAGCATGGCTTCCAAGTATCTGGTGTGTGCCTGGGTGGAGGGATGGAGGAGGCACTCGTGGTGCCCTGAACAGAGGCAGGGAAGAAAGGAGCGGAGCAAGCTGACGCAGCAGGGAACAAGATGATGCTTGTTATAAAGGTCTGGCTTCAGCAGTTCCTTCAAAAACCTCATTCTTAGCAACTTCTCTAATTGGCCACACCTGACTCTGGGGACCATCATCGTATGCATGGAATGCTAATGTACGCGTTCATTTACCTGTTGTTTTGTAAGTGCCCATCAATCATTTCTTGCAAATGATGGTGAGGGCTTCAGTGTCGCCCTCTCACGCAGCCCATGGGATGCTCTGGAAGGGAGCCCCTCCTCCCAATTGTTTATCCTCCACCCCCATAAGGTACAGAGCACAGTGCCTCCTCTGCACAAAGGAAGTGCTTGACAAAAGTGGCTGGCTAATGGTTTCCTTTTCTTGTTTCAGCCTCAAGGAAAGGGTAAGTCTCAGGTCCCCTTTGCTGTTTGTGCTCTTATTAGTCTTCCACCTGATAAGGATCTGGTGAACAATTTTGAAAAGATAATGCAAGTTTCCAAATGCCATTGCAACACTCAGTCTTCCTCATAAGCGTCAACAGAGGCACAATATCTGCCTACTCCCTGCATGTTGCTTGCAGCAGCTCCTGGGCATACAACTAAAGTCAGTGTCTTGCACCATTAAACCACCAAAGAACTTAGAAACTTTTCCAAAACAGCCTCTGAGGGTCATGCTTCTGGTAACCAGGTGGACAGAGATCTGGCTGTACTTTCTGAGATGCTCTGTTCTTAAAGCTGCTGACTTCTAGCCCTAGCTCTGGAGACAGAGCCAAAGTCTCTCTAAAGCAGCGGCTAATTTTAATGCTGGAATACAGAGAGGTGGAGTGACTCCCTCTGCCCTTGGAGAGCCACCTGGGCAACCCAGGGCAACTGCAAGAAGAAGAAAGTGCTACTCAAAAACACAAAAACTGATTTGGTGCCTGTAATCCCAGCACTTTGGGAGGCTGAGGCGGGAGGATCGCTTGAAACCAGGAGTTTGAGACCAGCCTACGTAGTGGGCAATGTAGTGAGACACCGTCTCTACAAAAAAAAGTTTTTTAATGAGCCAGGCATGGTGGCACATGCCTACAGTCCCAGCTACTTGGCAGGCTGAGGTAGAAGGACTGTGTGAGCCCAGGATGTTGGGGCTACAGTGAGCTATGACTGTGCCAGTGTACTCTAGCCTGAGTAACAGAGGGAGACCCTATTTCAAAGAAAACCAAACAACAGTTTTTGTTGCATTCTCATGGTCCATAAACGATGTGACAGCCAAGCATGACAGTGCATACTCTCCTCTCCTTAGTTACAGACCCACAGTTCTTGCTAGGAAGGGTGCAAAAACTCTACCTTCACAGAACAGAACTCTATGGGTACCTAAAACATTCAGAAAAAGTTATGTGTTTTCTATTTCTATTTCTATAGAAACAGTCTAAATATGCTAAGCGATATGGTTTGGCTGTGTCCCCATCCAAATCTCATCTTGAATTGTAGCTCCCATAACTCCCATGTGTTGTTGGGGGGGACCCAGTGGGAGATAATTGAATCATGGGGGCGGTTTCCCTCATATTGTTCTCCTGGTCATGAATAAGTCTCATGAGATCTGATAGTTTTATAACAGGTTTCTCCTTTTGCTTGGTTGTCATTCTCTTTTGCCTGCTACCATGTAAGATGTGCCTTTTGCTTTCCACCATGATTGTGAGGCCTCCCCGGCCACGTGGAACTGTGAGTCCATTAAACCTCTTTTTCTTTATAAATCACCCACTCTCAGATATGTCTTTATCAACAACATGAAAACACACTAATACACTAAGGTTAAGACCTTGTACTTCCTTTCAAATAATATTTCCCCCAGCAGTAATTTTTCCCAACTTCTATAAGACTAACTAGCTTTCCTGACTTAGTTCTGGAGAACTGTCACCACTGTTCAATTAAGGAATGATGCTGCTACTCTTCCTGAAGCACGCTGCCAGAGCTGCCCAGGTGAGAGGCACACCAGCCAAGTTCTGCTCCTGAGAATTTCCTCCACATTCCAGAATGTCAAACCAAGCCAAGGTTTCTGTGAGTTTTTTACTCTTGGACCATGAACGATCTGGCCTCTCAATGGACAGCACAACATTTGGATTCTAGGTGGGGCTGAGGGGGACATAAGTAATCATGACGCCACAGTTGCAGATTTCAACTAAGCTAAAGCTCCTCTTAGCACAGGCAGAGGGACCCAATCCTCTGTAGCATGAATTAGTACCAACTGCACCGGGCTTATCTTCAATTGCTCTTAGTCACTTTGAAAATCTATGAGTGTGTTTGTGGTCTCCAAGGTCACCCCCAGGTTGGGTAAGAGGCGAATTGGTAGCAGGACTGAGCATACAGCTGTGCCTATGGCTAAGATTTATGACAGTGAAAGAGGATGAAGCACAACCAGCAAAGAAAAGGTGCATGGGATGAAGACTGGAGCACACCAGGCACAAGCTCCTAAGATTCCTCTTCCAGTGGATCACACTGGATGTGCTTAACTCCTCCAGCAAATAGCGGTGGCTACAGATGTGAAGTGTTGTCCACCAGGGAAGCTCGGTAGAAACTCATCAACCAGGGACCTTATTGTGGGGCTACTGATGTAGGCAGCCTCTGCCTACCATGTCCCAAAATTCCAGACTCCCAGATGGAAAGCAAGTGTTCAGTATAAATCATACCATCTGCAAAAACTGCTTCGGCACAGCAAGCCCATCTTATGATTTAAGGACAATTGTATATTGGTGAAGGAAACTGTTTAAGTTGCCAGACACCAGCCAAGGGTCGACTTTGCAGGCAGGCCCTTATAAGGACAGCAGTCTAAGGCCTGCACGATGAACAAACCAAGACTCCGGTGAGGTATGTAAATCCCAGGCCTCAGCTGCTTTGTGATTGGTTGTCCTTGTTAAGGTTTCCTACCACGCCTTAAGAGTAGCCCGCACCTCTGGGCTGGCCCATGTGATGCAACGGTGCTCATTCTTCGCACACTCTGGGCAACTCCTGCTGGAGTTTTTAGTGACATCACAGAATTTCTTGGAGCCACAAGGCCATGAAAGAACATTTGGTTCATTCCCCTCGGGATACAGATGTGGCGAGGTTTAGGGACCTGCCCAGACTAAATCTGGCTTTGAAAACCTTCCTCTTTCACCAGACTCTGCTGGCCCCAAATATGGGAAGGGCTTTGACATTGATGAGGCCTTCATCCACGGCCCTCCTCCATGACCCACAGGCCTGAGAGGAGGGAAACAGACCAGCAACACAGAGGCCCAAGCCTAGGGAGTGGTCTGGCTGTGCAACCAGGCCTGGTGAGGTCAGGGAGACCTCGCCAGCAGTTCAATCATGATGCATGAGAGCTCACAGAGAACACAGGCTCAGGGTCAGTCCACTCTGATCAACACAGGGTCACCTTGAGGTGTCTTGACACTTTATCAGCAAAGCCCTCCAAGCAGCTGTCAAGCAGGTGGTGGCGTGGGTGCTCTAGGGGTCCATCAATTTGAAACCAGTAGCTTGGGGGAGAGGGGAGGCCAAAGGCCTCAGGCAAACAGGATGCACCAGGGGAGCAGGCGGGCAAGTCAGCAATTGCAGAAGGTGGCAGCCTGAGTGGTAAGAACCAGAGTTGGGAATGCTCACCCCAAAGACACGCTGGACACCAGGTTAAGGTCGGCAAATGAATGATCCTGGGTCAAATGCACCACGGGAGTGAGGGTTTCCGCTGCATTCATGTGTGTGGTCCGTGTCCTGTTTTCTTTGACTAGGGCCCCACTCACCACCACAATTTCCATCCTCATGCAAAAGGGAAGCAGACACATGGGGATTTGGGTTGGATTTAAAAGACTCCAGTTCAGCTCAGCACGATCTTAACTTGAGAGATAAAAACTCAGGTTTGGCGGGTAGCAGCTGTTTTCTATCACGTGCACTGGGAAGCAGAAAAAGTGAATGGTCAAAGAGAGATGCTCAGGTGGGAAGCAAAGGAAGAAAACTCCCAGGTTCCCTGTGTCCCTGATTCTGATCCTTCCTGAGGCTAAGCCATGGCTCTGTCTGGGGCTCCATGAGATCCAACCAAATGCAATACCTGACTCGAGACTGGATCCTATTGAGGGGGGAAGGGGACTGTAGTGGGTCAACTGGAGGCACTGGCATATGGATGTTGAATTGGATAAAAGCATTGCATCGACATTAAAAATCACTAAAGTTGATCATTCTCCTGTGGTTATGGAAGAAAACATCCCAGTTCTTGAGGAACCACACACCTGAAGTATTTCAGACTAAACGGACAGACTAATGACATCCATCCTGGCTGTTATAACAAAATGCCATAAACTCGGTGGTTTATGAACAACAGGCAGTTGTAGCTCACAGTTCTGGAGTTGGGAAGTCTGAGATCAAGGCGCCCGCAGATTCGGTGTCTGGTGAGGGCTCGCTCTCTTCCTGTTTACAGGGGGTGCCTTCTCACTGCGTCCTCACAGCAACATATAAATTTTGTGAAGAAACAAACTTTCCAACCAGAGCACCCCATATCCTAATCATACCTTACCCACCCTGCCCCCTTTCTGTCTACTCCTCAAGCAAGCTTCTGTTACTTGAAAGCAAAGCAGGCCTAACATTTACCATTAGGATCGCCTGAGCCAAGCAGGCAGACTTAGCTTCGTCACTCTTTATGACAATAAAGCTTGTGGAAGTGTTCCAGATAAAAGGAGACTAAAGAGACGATCACACTGCTCCCAAGCTTTGGGACTGGAGCACACCGTCCAACTCTTCTGAAGCTCAGTATTCTTTGGCTGTAAAATATTTAGTTAGACAGGCCCGCCATCCCTTTTCCAGGATTCTGGGCCAGATGTGAAAGGGAACCTGGTGATGCATTTACTGGATGTTACGTATCATCCCTGGTGTTTTTCAGCAAACTTGGTAAACATTCACATGCTAGGAAAGAAGATAAAACTATTGCCTCGCATCAGTTCAGCTCAGGTTTTGTAAGCAATTGAGTTTGCACCAAACCTATCAAAGAAAGAATTCAATTTTCAAAGGTTCATTTTGTTTTGTTTTTTAAATTCAGAACTGAAGATAAGGAACTGTGTTTATCTCATTGGGTTCTTTTGAAAATCCCATCCTGCTTCCAGGTCGATCCAGGGGCAGCATTTTGAAGAATGCCTGTTACCTTCCATTATTGCATCGCTCTATGTCTCTGGTTCTCACTGGGCTACAAGCTCTTTAAAACCCAGAGATATCATCACAGTCATTTTTGTATGCACCTCACTACCTAGCAAAGTGCTTCATGTATTGCAAAGCTTGAATAAATGTTTATCAAATGAATAAATGTGGTTTCAAAGATAATTTCTTTTCAGTATTCAAAACACAATGAACAGTTGCAGATTTCCTAGAGTGAGCAATTGTTGAGTCATTTGAAGATATATAAATCTAAAAATTCAGGTGGCAATGTCCTTATTCCTTTCAATTCACCCTTTTTAAATTATCCCCAATAAAACTACATTCCCATAATTTTAAACAAGCAAGTGAAACAGAGGTAGCAGCAAAAGTGACAGAAGCAACTTAGATTTAGTGAAAACTACAATATGCCAAGTATTCTTTAAAGAACTTTATGTGTATTAAATTATAACCTGTCAACCATATTTTAAAATTTGTTCATTTTACTGATATGGAAACAAGACAGGCAAGTTGCCTAAAGACACACAGCTAGTAGATGGCAGCTGTCAATCCCAGGCCATCAGCCTCCATAACCTATGATCACATTGCCTCTCACATAAATGGAACACAAAGCCTCCTTTTGCCTTCATTATGGGTTTGTGTTTCCCCAAAAGATGTCACAGTCCTCACGTCCAGTACCTGTGAATGTGACCTTATTTGGAAACAGAGTTGTTGCAGATGTAATTAGTCAGGATGAAGTCATGAGGGTTGGTCCTAATCCAATATGACTGGTGTTCCTACCTATATAAAGGAAAAATTCAGACACAGGCACGCACACAGGCAGAACCCCACTGAACATGAAAGCAGAGATGAGGTGATGCATCCTCAGGCCAAGGAGCATCAAAGACTGCCCGCAGACCAGCAGAAGCCAGGACAGGGCTGGTACAGACTCCCTCACAGCCCTCAGAAGGAACCAGCCCTGCCCACACCTTGATACCTCCAGCTTCCAGCCTCCAGAACTGAAAAAAAATTAATTTCTGTTGTTTAAGCCACCCAGCTGATGATACTTTGTTACAGCAACTCCTAGAAACTAATATGAGCCCATCAAACTGCTAAAAGAAATTAGCTAGAATCAGCAATGCCAATACATAATCCTGCAGAAGGCACGTGCATAACATAATAATCGTACCCTTGTTGGACTGAAGAGCAAAGATACAGGACATTAATGGGGCTTCTAACTCACTGGCATGCCCCCAAGTCCTACTTCCTGGCCTTTCAGTAGCTATGTCTTAGAAAAAAGAAAAAAGGAAACCAGAAACCCAAAAAACCAAGTGAAGACACATTTCCATGCTACCCACCAGCGCCTCAGAATGAGCAACGCCACCAATCCCGTCCAGGAGCACACACGTTCCCACACTCACACATCAGCCAGAAAGCAGACACTTCCCACTCTCTGCCCTGCAACCCACTGACGATATTCTCCACCCTCCCACAGACAGCGCGTGAGTCAGAGACGGCAGGTGGCAGCTGGGGACTGCTGTCAATGCTTCCCAGTCCTCTTGTGGGCTGCAAGAGGGAGAGGGAGGTGGCCCCACAAATGGACAGCAGAGCAAGAGTTTTGTAGAGGGAGGGGAGGAATGTTCAGACCCCAGGATATTAGCGTCACCCTCTGGCTGTCACTCACAGCAAATCTCTGGTTGCCTTGATATCAAAAACCTCAAATAGACTGTACAGGCATTTGGATGAGATTTTCCACCATCTGATGCAGTTGCTTCCACTAGAGTTTAGGGTTTCGTCATCTGAGGTCTCCTGATCGAAATCTCTCTGCACGTGTGCCTGACACACCAGGGCTCTACACACAAACACACACACACACACTGGCTCCCGTCCCTGCAAGAACATAACCTCCTGAAAGATCCCCAAAGCCTGGCAGTGAGCGATACACCCAGAGAGGTGCAGGGTGGGTCAGGTTTCTGACCCAACCCCAACTGAGTTTTATGCTAGGGGTTAGTTCTTTCAGAAGTCCCTATCACTAAATCACCTTGGTAATTCCAGATGCCCATCAGGGATTTTGTTTGCTGACAGTAAAGCCAACCCTGGACTCACAGAAACCGTGGGGAATGGTCCCCGGCAGGATGGCTACCATGAATGGGAAAGTCACCTTGTCATTGGTTTGAACTGAGTTACAGAAACACCTGGGACATGAACACAGGTTATTCTAAAGAGAAAATCCTATGATATTCACCAAGAGTTGACAGTTTGACAGAGGGACGCCTAACACTGCAGGCAAAGGAGTCACATTAAGCCAAAACGGTAACCCACCAGACGCCCTGCTACTGCCTGTCAGCAGCACCCCACATGGGCCAACTTTCTGTGTGAAACAAGGAAGCCCATTCAGAAGAGAAATAAACGTTTCAGCCAAATTAAGCACAGACACCCACACAAAGAGCTCTATTAGATCATGACAGGCACAGAAGGTCAACTTGCCCCATGACCTGCCTGTACTTAGGCGCTGGAACACCCACCTACTGGAACTCTGCTAACAGGGAGGGGGACTCATTACCCGAAGCATCCTCAACTCCCGGTCGGTCACAGTTTATCACTGGCCTCGTCAACCCTCTTGGGACTGCATTGTCCAATAGAAAGGATGGGAGTTTACCAGATGCATGCCTCGGTCTTGACTGCTGCTTATTCAGACACAATTGCGGGGCATGATTTTGCCATAGCAGGCCCGATAGGCTGGGGGCTGTCTCCTCATCTGACTAAGCTCCATCATTCGAAGAAGGACGTGGGTCTCAGAGGTCGGTTTTAAAGTGGAATAGCCCTATCTCGAAGCAAGATCTCAGAGGGTTGAAAGGAAATGAGGCTTTTAAGAGACTCATTCTTTTTAATATTTTTAAATTGTTATTATTATTTTCCTTATTTTTTGAGACAGGGTCTGGCTCTGTCACCCTCTCTCATGCCAGGTTGGAGTGCAGTGGCATGATCTTGGCTCACTGCAGTGTCCACCTCCTGGGCTCAAGCGATCTTCCCACCTCAGTCTCCTGAGTAGCTGGGACTACAGGCATCCACTACCACACCTGGCTAATTTTTGTATTTTTTGCAGAGATGGGGTTTTGCCATGTTGCCCAGGCTAGTCTCACACTCCTGAGCTCAAGTGATCCACCCGCCTTGACCTCCCAAAGTGCTGGGATTACAGGTGTAAGCCACCACGCTCGGCTTCCTTTAGCTTTTTAAACTTTCTCATGAATATTGTCACGACTACAGATGCAGACTTATTCCACTTTCTTTTCCCCATTAAATACAGGTTAAATTTTGAACTACCCATCATGGTCACCTCTAATCCTTTCTAGACCAAAGCAAGAATCTAAATAAATATATAGACAGATTGGGCTGCTCTCTTACTGCAGGTGGTTAAGCCTGAACAGATGACAGGTCATGACACACAGTCTCCTAGCGCTGCACCGTATAGAGTGGGCGGCCTGCATGTTGCTCGTCTTGGTCCTGCACAGATCTGTCTTGGGAGCCAGGAGGTCTGAGTCTCCTGGGAATGAAAACCTTCCTATTCAGATAATCACAGGGACATTATTGAGTAGAACAGAAAGTTCACATGAACTTTTCAAATAAGAACAAGAGACCTCATAGAGACTGTGGTGCCTTGCGGGAGGCTTTGAGCTAAGCCACTCCCCAACTCGGGGGCACCTGAGCAAAGAAGTCAGGGACAGTTTCAGAGCATTCAGGTAATTTCAGTGGCCCACCTGGGAAAATCAAAGATGGGGCTTTTCTCTCACAAACAGGAAGCAAATGGGCAATGCTGCCCACAGCCCACAGCTAGCAGAGCAGCTCCATATCTGCCCAACATGGAAAGTGAAAACAAACTGCAAAGGGAACTTAACCTTCCCAGACACAATCCTTCCTGCGGATCCTGAGTCAGACCTTGCCAGAAGCAAATGGGCACCTGCCAGGGATCTGAGAGGTGACCTGGACTTTCCGAAATTTTCCAGAGTCTAAAATGGAGGAAAGGTGTCTAGAAAGTTCTATAATATCCCAAACTGTGCCCTATAGATAACAGGCACTCAATACACATTTGGGGATGATAAGAAATCAGCCTGCCATAAGCAGAGAGCTAACCAAGAAACTTGGCTCCACAGCACCAGGAGCACCCAATATTCTGGGGCAGGACCCAGAGTCTCCCTGCTACCCCCAACCCAGGGTCCTCCTGAAGTGGTCCTCAGATACACTTTGAGAGATACTCATCCCGTGATGTCACACACCCAGGGATGATGGAGTTGGGACTAGAACATGGTCGGATAATGCCCCACTCAGTGCTGCTTCTCCTGTGCCAAAGCACGACTCATTATTGACAGAGACCAGGTATTTCTCTCTCAGTGCTAACAACCATCTGTAACAAAGTTCTGCAGTTGGATGTGATTCAGAGTAAGCGAGTCATCCTTAACGCAGTTCTAAACTGAACTCTATGATAAATGTTCTTTGAAAGTGGCTGTCGGTCTGTTCTTGCAAGAAAAATGAACTTGGGGGCTTCCGCTGGCTTGGCTCAGAGTGCTCTTCATCATTCACTTGGCCAGTTCCAGCAGCATCCTGCAGCTGAAATCAAGAAGCATTTTCTATCCAGCCAACGGCACAGGTCCCAGTGCGATGCCTGGGGTTCTGACTGGAGTCAGTGGCTCAAAAGGATTATTTCATTCCTTCTCATCAACCCAGAAGTCTCACCTCATCCAAAAACTCATATTTGAACTAATGACAATTAAAATGCAGAAGTATTGTTTCCTAGTCCCTTAGCCCTGTTTTCCTCATCTATAATTTTAAACCCTCTTTGTATTATACAGTGATTTTTTGTTGTTGTTGTTGTTCTTGTTCTTGTTATTTGAGATGGAGTCTTGCTCTGTTGTCCAGGCTGGAGTACAGTGGTATGATCTCAGCTCACTGAAACCTCTGCCTCCTGGGTTCAAATGATTCTCCTGCCTCAGCCTCCCAAGTAGCTGGGATTACAGGTGCCTGCCACCATGCCCAGCTAATTTTTGTATTTTTAGTAGAGACAGGGTTTCACCATGTTGGCCAGGCTTCTCTTGAACCCCTGACCTCGTGATCTACCCATCTTGGCCTCCCAAAGTGCTGAGATTACAAGCATGAGCCCCCACACCCGGCCTGTATTATACAATGTTTTACAAACTATTTCCAAACCCCTTTGAAATGAAGAGGTAAGCAATAATGCTCTCCGCTGAACTCATCAGGTGATCTTGCATGGTGGAGGAGTCACACTGACCTTGACTTCAGTCCCAGAGCCCTTCCTGTACTATCTGTGTGACCTTCAACATGTGGCCTAAACTCTCTAAGCCACATTTTCCTCTTCTACAAAATGGTACTAATACCTGCATTATAGGGTTGTTGGGACAAAAATAAGATGATATGAAAGGGCTTTGTGCAGGTGGTATTGTCACTAAGGCAGCCAGCAAAAAGACTCCATTTCCCCTTGAGCAAAAAAATAATAATAATAAGTGAGAGGGGGATGAAGAGAATTTGGGGCATGATTTCTTGTAAGAAGTGATGATGGAATAGTGAGAAGAGACGCCTGAAGAACAGCCAGGATGGTAACTGATAGATAATGCCTGTGTTTGTTTATCAAAGGCAGGTGGACAGCAAGAAGAAAGGCACATGCAGAAAGGATCCAGAGATTTTGTCCTGTCTTGCTGTGGTTTGAATGTTTGTGTCCCCTCCAAAATACACATTTCAGAAATTTAATCCACAACACAACAGTTTTGGGAGGTGAGGTCTAATGGCAGGTGCCAGGGCCACAAGGACTCTGCTCTGATGAATGGATTAATGCCGCTATCAAAAGGGCTTGCAGTGGTACTGGTACCAAAATAGACACATAGACCAATGGAACAGAATAGAGATCTCGGTAATAAGACCACACATTTCCAACCATCTAATCTTCAACAAACCTGACCAAAAAAAGCAATAGGGAAAGGATTCCCTATTTTATAAACGGTGCTGGGGAAACTGGCTAGCCATATGCAGAAAACTGAAACTGGACCCTTCCTTACACCTTATACAAAAATTAACTCAAGATGGATTAAAGACTTAAATATAAAACCCAAAACCATAAAAACCCTAGAAGAAAATCTAAGCAATACCATTCAGGACATAGGCATGGGCAAAGATTTGATGATGAAACTGACAAAAGCAATTGCAACGAAAGCAAAAATTGACAAATGGGATCTAATTAAACTAACGAGCTTCTACACAGCAAAAGAAACTATCATCGGAGCAAACAGACAACCTACAGAATGGGAAAAAATTTTTGCAATCTACCCATCTGACAAAAGGTTTAATATCCAGAACCTATAAGGAACTTAAATTTACAAGAAAAAAACAACCCCATCAAAAAGTAGGCAAAGGACATCAACAGACACTTCTCAAAAGAGGACATTTATGCAGCCAACAAACATGAAAAAAAGCTCAGTATCACTGACCATTAGAGAAATGCAAATTGAAACCACAATGAGATACCATCTCCTGCCAGTCAGAATGGTGGTTATTAAAAAGTCAAGAGGCTCATTACAGGCACGGTGGCTCACGCCTGTAATCCCAGCACTTTGGGAGGCCGAGGTGGGCAGACCACCTGAAGTCAGGAGTTCAAGATCAGCCTGGCCAACATGGTAAAACCCCATCTCTACCAAAAATATAAAAATTAACTGGGCATGGTGGTGTGTGTCTGTAATCCCAGCTACTCGGGAGGCTGAGGCAGGAGAATCACTTGAACTCAGGAGACAGAGGTTACAGTGAGCCGAGATTGCACCACTGCACTCCAGCTTGGGAGACAATGTGAGACTTCATCTCAAAAAATAAAAATAAAAATAGAAAGTCAAGAAACAACAGATGCTGGCAAGGCTGTGGAGACATAGGAACACTTTTACACTGTTGATGGGAATGTGAATTAGTTCAACCATTGTGGAAGACACTGTGGCGATTCCTCAAGAATCTAGAGCCACAAATACCATTTCGCCCAGCAATCCCATTACTAGGTATATACCCAAAGGAATATAAATCACTGTTATAAAGACACACGCATGCATATGTTTACTGCCACACTATTCACAGTAGCAAAGACATGGAATCAACCCAAATGTCCATCAATGATAGACTGGATAAAGAAAATGTGGTACATATACACCATGGAATATTATGCAGCCATAAAAAGGATCAAGATCATGTCCTTTGCAGAAACATGGAGGGAGCTGGAAGCCATCATCCTCAGCAAACTTCTATCCCTGTGAACAGAAAACCAAACACCGCATGTTCTCAGTTGTAAGTAGGAGCTGAATAATGAGAACACATGGACACAGGGAGGGCAACAACACATACTGGGGCCTGTCGGGGGTGCCAGGGGAGGGGGAGCATCAGAATAACCATCTAATGCATGCAGGATAAATATCTAATGCATATTAATAGCTAGGTGATGGGTTGATAGGTGCAGCAAACCACTGTGGCACACATTTACCTGTGTAACAAATCTGCACATCCTGCACACGTATTCCAGAACTTAAAATAACATCTTTTTAAAAGGGTTTGCAGGAGTGGGTCCACCCTCTTCTGCCCTTCTACTGTGTGAGAACACAGTTTGCCAATTTTTGCCCTGTTTTGCCATGTGAGAACACCTCCAGAAGGTCCTCAGCACACACTAGATGCTGGCACTTGGTCCTGGACTCCAGTCCTCCAGAACTGTGAAAAATACATTTCTGTTTGTTATCAATTATCTGGCCTGTGCTATTCTGTTACAGTAGCACAAGACTGTCTAAGATGTATCTTTGTCCATTGGCATGGGTTATGAGTGTACTGTCTACTTTTAACCTTCCACACTGACTCCCTAGAAGCCCAGGGTCCACCTCACCGTGTTTGCAGTCTCCTTCACAGCCCTTGGTGGGGTATCTTGTACATGGTGGGTCCTCAGTAAGTGCGCTGCTCTCTTGATCAGGAGCAGCCCTCGGCCCTCTTTGTAGTATCATTGAGCCAGGGCTGCTAGGGAGAAGGGGGGACGCTGGCTTCGAAGGGGAAGGGAGGCATCCAGCCTTTACAGGCCCAGCCCCACACATTGGCCTAGCTCCAATGCCATCTGAAATGTGCTGAGGCTTCCAAGTCAGCTACCACAGCTGGAATTCCTCCAGTGCAGCCTTGTCACCATCACCGTGGCCTGAGTCAGCTGAGCCCAAGCCGCCAGCCCCCACTTGTTTTTACATCTACTGTCAGCTCATACCTTCCACCCTCCGCAGCAGGGCAGCACCACTCTGCCCCCACATTGCCCGGTTGCCTCCGTGGCTGTCTGCTGCCAGCTGCATCTGGAAGTGGTGTGCTGGTATTTTTCCCTTGAGCTGGTGTGTACCAGGGTTCACTCTCCTTCACATGATCTCCTTTCCTCTGACTTCAGAGAGAAAGGAGGCTCCTTCTCCATCATCCCACCTCACCCCAGGCTCAGCACTTTCTTGGTACACACCATGTGTACCAAGCATGGTGCAATAAGTCACCAATACCCTGGGACACAGCAGGCCACCTCCAGCTGGTCAGGCCTCAATTGGAGAGGCAGCACAGCAGCGCAACAGCACAAATGCTGGGAGTCAAGCTCTGACACCACCAGCTCCTCGCTGTGTAACGCTGGGCAAGGTTCTTAACCTCTCGGTTTCTCCATCTGCAAGTGAAGAGTCACTCCCTCAGACTGCAGTGGTAAGAATTAAGTGAGATGCTCGGCACATGGCAAATACCATGGGATTGCATTTATGTCAGGGGTGCGGAAGGATCTGATATAGCGTGTCTTCAATGCTACTGCACTGTTTTTTAAAATGCCCCTCATTATCTCTATATAGAGATAATAAGCAGCAAACAAGGTCCTTGCAACCTTGGACCGCTTCATTCTAATCAGGGGATGGATACTTTTGTTCCAAATCTGTGAGTGTCATAAATTAGGGTTCTTCCTAGGATTTCTGCCCCTATTTGTACCCCACCCATCAGAGCCACAAGGGATTGTCAGAACGTCTCAGATCACTTCTGGGCTCAGCACGAATCAGTGGGCTGTGAGCCTCACACCCAATTCATCTTCAGTCGGGTCAACTGTGAGCACCTGGGAGAAGGGACCGCTTTCTGAGAAGTCACATAAGCCAAGTGATACACTCTGCCAAACCCACCTCCTCCATCAAGGTTGACTATCATTACTTTTCTTCTTGCTGACAGTGAGGAAGAAATCACCCCTCCCCCATCCTTTCCTGGGCTCCTTAATTTTCCCAGCAGGGTCCTGAGGTCAGTGAAATCATAGGTCCGTTCTAGTTCCAGCTGCTGGAATTTAAACAAATCCTATCCACCAAACCTCCAATAGAATTACTGACTTTAAAAACAACAAACAACAAAAACAAACCAAACTCAACCCGATGGTTAACCTATGCACCAAACTCCCACTGTCATCTTCGTTCGGAACATTCCGCCTCTCTGCTGAGAGCTTTCTTATCCTTGAGAAGAAAGCAACAGAGAGATAAAAGTGAAGCATCTCCTGTTCAGGTTGCAAATGCCATCTCAGAGCTCAGCAAGTCAGCGAAGACGGGCTGCTAAGATTTCACTAGGCAGAGAGCGGCTCTCTTTTCAAACTGTCAAGGCATACAGGTGAGCAATTAAGCAACTGAAAGGGAAGAAGGACACGGCTTCTTAAAGAGCATTTAAAAATGCAAAGCACATTATCTGTGACACCGCCCAGGGTACTTAATTAACTCCATGCCCCGTGTAAGCCCAAAGCCTGGCCTTCCAGACCACCGGAATGCAGAAGAGTGGGGCTGTCAGCCCCTGGGGAGGTGACTGAGTCTGGCCTCCCAGTTTACAGATGCTGCCCTTGGAAAAAAAGGGTCTCACTGCCAATTAGCGAGTTAGGGGCAGGTGCAGGGGCAGCATCCCAGATCTGTGCTGTCCAACACAGGAGCCACAAATTAATTAAAATGAGAGACAATTTAAAATCCAGCTCCTCATTCACACCGACCTCAGTTCACATGCTCAGTAGCCATACGGGGCCAGTGGCTACCGTGTTGGACAGCGCAAAACAGAATATTTTCATTGTCTTGGAAATTTCTATGGACAGGACTGCTCCAGATCACGAGCTCTTTCCATGTCACCAGGGTGTGGGTCTTTTCTTTACCCACAGTTATCCATCCATTAAGCATCGTGAAATCAGTTCAGTGGGTCACAGCCAGCTTTTCCTTTTCTTGTTAATGAAATGAAAGAAAGAAAATACGATAGCATTTCACAAGCCAATGAAACAAGGGTAAGTATCAGGTCATGAACCTTATGTTCATTTTTATTTATATTCATACATACATATGTAGGTTATCTGTAAATATTTTTAACACTGATACAGTATATATATGCTATATATGTATACTATATATAATATTAATTATGATTCAGTATATAAATACAAAGATAAATATATATCTATCCAGTAGGGTCCTGAGGTCAGTGAAATTATGGGTCTTTTCTAGTTCCATCTGCTGGAATTTAAACAAATCCTATCTGCCAAACCTCAAACTTAATCACTGGCTTTACGAACAACATACAACAAAAAACAAACCATCTATACATATATACTGGATCTTAGTAGAAAATTTGTTCTCCCTGTAAGTCAGGGTCAGAAAAAGTTACTCTGCTGGCCTGCAGATGTTTGGGTGATTTCACCCCCAGTCATTCTCCCCTTTCCCAAATGACTCAGATCACGAGAGAGGGAGGCAAAGTGCCTGATCCACAGTGCCACACATGGCTTTTCCTGCAGACCTGATTTTCCATGCACTCTTCCCTGTAAATCGATTTCCTCTGGGCACATAGCCAGGCAACTGGAAGGCTGCAGACGCTCATCTAGGTTCCAGTGCCCCCAGCACGAGTAAGGGCACAAGGCAGTGGGCAGGGAGACGACAGCTGAGCTGGCATCCATGCTAGGGCTTGTGAAGTCCTGCTCTTCTATCCTTACCAGAGAACAAAGACTTGTTGGAATGTCAACAGTGTCCAGAAATCATTCTTGCTCCCTGGGACCACAAGCTCCTCCCTGTCCAGCTATAGTTCTACAGTTCTCAGAGGTCAGAAGAAACTGGAATACTCTTTCCTTCACTGTGATGGATAATTTCAATATGTCCACTTGGCTATGCCACAATAGCCAGATGTTGGGTCACACACTTTTCCAGATGCTTCTGTGAAAGTATTTTTTAGATGAGATTAACATTTATAGCAGTAGATGCTAAGCAAAGCAGACACCCTGTATAATGTGCTGGGCCTCATCCAATCAGTTGAAGGCTTTATGAGAAACAGACAAATTTCTTCCGAAGAGGAGGAATTCCATCAGCAGATTGCTTTGGACTTGAACTGCAACATTAACTCTTCTCTAGGTCTCTAGCCCACTGGCCAGGTCTACCCTGCAGGGCTTCCCTGTACCCTCTCTTCCTCTTTCTCTGTGTGTGTGTGTGTGTGTGTGTGTGTGTGTGTGTGTATGTATGTGTGTGTGTATCCTTTTGGTTCTGTTTCTCTGAAGAAACAGAAGCTTCCTTGACTACTACCTTCCTCGTCATTCAAGACTCTCTCAAATGCTACCTCCTCTGTGCAGCCACACCTGATTTCTTCTGCCAGATATAATTGCTCCTTCTTCTGTGCTCATTCTTATAGTATATTTCTTGTGCCACATTTTTGCAAACAATTACTATGCTTTGTACTATCCTTAATTGATCATCTAAAGCAGGGGTGTCCAATCTTTCGGCTTCCCTGGGCCATACTGGAAGAAGAATTGTCTTGGGCCACTCATAAAATACACTAACACTAACGATAGCTGATGAGCTGAAAAAAAAAATGCAAAAAATGTTCATAATGTTTTAAGAAAGTTTATTGCGTGTTGGGCTGCATTCAAAGCTGTCCCAGGCCACATGCATCCCACGGGCAGGGGTTGGACAAGCTTGATCTGAAGCTTGGATTCTAAATCTTGTGGCTCAAATCTTGGTCTGTGAACCAGCAGCATCAGTATGCCCTGGAAGCTCGCTAGACATGTAGAATCTCGGGCTCCACCCTAGACCTACAGAATCAGAATCTGCATTTTAACAGATGCCTATGTGATTCGCATGCACATTAAAACGTAAGCAGCACTGCTGTAAACAAGTGCTTCTTAACACTGAGTGGCTTTAAAAAATACATATGCCTAGTTCCTACCCTCAGAGACTCTGATGTAACTGGTCTGGGGTGCGGCCTGGGCTTCAGGATGTTCGCCACTTTCCCAGGTATTCCTAACTCACAGCCAAGCTTGAGAACCACTGTCACAAACCCCTTGTCTTAGAAGGAGAATTGAGCCCAGTGAAGCTGAGGGACCCCTGTAAGGTCATAAAGTGAGTTAGTATCAGGAATGAGAATCCTACTAAGGTTTTCTGTCTCCCTAAAAATGTTTTAAGGAAAGAGGACAAAGATCCATGTGCACTATCAGCAAATTTATAATGAAACCTGGGTCATCCAACACCCAGCTGACACAGGAAACTGTCATCATACCAAATATCTCCTCTGTAGGGAGGAACCAGCAGGATTCTCTAGAAATAAAAGAAATGACTCAGCCTAGGTTAGATCTTAGGAACACTTCTCATTTAAAATGACTGTCAAAGACCAAATTTGACAAATTTACACCAAGGGTAAAGTTACTGCTAGGGCAGATGGGTGCCACCCCTGATCTAGCATGACCCAAAAATGTCCCATGTGGATACAGGCAAGTCTCCACTGGCTCCTTCATTCTCTGCTGAGCCTGGGATGCTTTGGTTATGTAACTTCTTTGGAAGGTACAAGATGATGATATAGTGGCTTCTTTTTATTGCCATATGGCATGGAGTTTTGATCTGAGTTAGAAGATAATAGAGAGAAAAGATGAAAGAAGTAAAGTAAACAGATTTCTTTTCCTTTCAAGACCCTCTCTGGGTTTTACATTTATACTGGCCTGGTGAGGTCCACTAATTCTTCCATCAGGGTTATAACCAGTAACAACAGGCTTTCCACCCACAGAGAGATTATTAATGTCACATCCTCTACCTTTGAAGAAGGGTGACTACATGCTGAGGGAGCCTGTCAGTGGCAGGCACCCACATAAAAAGTGGTTGTACCTGCCAATGACTCAAGTGTGACAGGGTGACATTCTCAATCACCTCCCTCCCTGTGGCCTCCTGTGAACTGTCCACGATACAATTTCTGACCTGCAGTTGCTTGGGACGGATATCCCCTTGATCTGTTATTGACGATGCAGTACTTCTTCTTTGGCAAAACTACACCTTTCATTGGTGCAGTGGACCACAACCTGCTTCATGAGGCATCTGCAGAAGAAGCTAACCCCAAACGCCCACTGTGCTGATAAATTTGTGCTAGAAAATTATACCCAACCCCACGGAATTGCAAGCTTGACAGTTGGTATTAGCAGTTATTCATGCAGATGTGTTCTCAGCAGTGCCATTAAAGAGGGGGAAAAAAACAAGGCACGACACACTGGGCAGGTGTGCACACACACGTACACATATGCACACATACACACAGATACACATACACACACACTACTGGCAAGCAGCCGTCCCACTAACCCACAATGAGCCATGCTAGTTTGCCCTGGAATACATCTCCTTTGCAGATAAAAGGAAGAATGCTTCCTGGGATAAAGGAGAGCTATGTATATTTGTGTAACTGATTTTAAAAAAAGGAGAAGCAATAGCAGAAGCCAAGTGAACCAACCATATGACAGCAGTTGTAATAAAACAGCACATAAAAATATTTACCAAATTAAATAATTTGGCTAAGTCAATACCAAGCTTTTAAAGTGAGTTATTAGAATTAACATAAAAGGCGGGAGCTAAAAGGAACTCTCAAAAACGGACTCCGGTGCCTGCGTTATATAGGTAAGGAAATGAAAGTCTAGCAGGGTGAAGTCACTTGCCCAAGGTCACACAGCTAATTAGCATGGTGTCAGGACAAGAACTGCCTGTCCAGGCTCTCTGGCCAACACCCTTTTGGCTGCACACCACCACACACGCAGCCCATAAAGAGATTCAAGCAGATGGTGATGAATTTTCTCAGGCCCAGGGTTCTAAAACTGCTAACCATTTAAACCAACGCAGGTCTGACTGAAAAGAAACCTGCCTGCAAAGAAAAGGGGAAATAAAAAATGGAAACGTTGCAATTGTACATTTTCTTTGGAAGGCTGAATGAAGCCAACAAGAGCTTCACTTCTCACCCTGGGGCAAATTCAGGAGGCAGAGAAAAATGATAGGAGCGTTCCAGCTATTTCTGCCATGTTTGGGGTTTGGGCACACAAGGTTAGAAATATAAATAAATTACCCTGCAGCCAAGAGTCTATGGTTTCTCCCCCAATTCAGAGTCATGTCCAATTATTCTCCTAAATAATAGGAGAGTCTCTAGACCTTTATTCAATCACTTCCACTTCCTAGAAGACTGCCTTTTTCCTTTGGCCAAGACTGAACTCATTTTTGCCCCATGAAAAACATGTACCTCCAGCTGGGAACAGCCAGTCCAGAGCCAAAGGATCATAGAATATAAGAACTAGAAAGTCACCCCAACCAAACCATTTTTTCCCATCTTATTGTCTCTTTCTTTTGAAAAACACATTTTTTCATTATGATATTTTTTAAAACAAGAAATTTAGCGAAGAAAAAAATTCATAATCCCATTATTTGATAACAAACATCATTAGGATTTGGGCTTCTTACCAGACTTTAATTTTCTAGGTGTGTGTGTGTGTGTGTGTGTGTGTACGTGTGTGTGTGTATTTTAAACAAGGCTATCATCATAATATGCAAATGCTTCTGTGTCCTTTTTCTTTATCTATATCATAAGAAAATTTCCTATATTGGTACAGTCTTCCTACACATAATTCTAACAGCTATTTAGTATTTTATCAATTCTATTTATCATATTTACCTAACTGTTCTCCTACTGTGGAACATTTCTGGTTGTTTCTAGTGTTTCAGTAATCATAAATAAGGCTTCACTGAACACTATTGTGCATGTAGGTGTTTTCATTGTTGTTATTTTAGGTCATTTCCTTCAGAGACTTCTAAGAAGTCAACCGCCTCGTTTTCTTCATTGCTGGAAAAACACAGTTCCCCAGTGATTAAACAACCTGATAAGGTAATAGGCACACTCTCCAGAGACCTGGGTTTGGTCCTGACTTAGCTGTCAGTGATCATCTGTGACAACCCGGATAAGCCACTCACTTCCTCTGAGACCCGGTTTCCCCTGGGTGTTAGGAGAGGGGAGCTCCAGGCCTGTCCTGGGTGTTGTGATTACCAGTGGTGTTCTCTTTCCACTGTTCCCCACAGCAGCCCATCTGAGATACCAAGGCCCCTAACCAATCTCCCTTCCACTTCTCTGCTTTTCACATCAGCTGCTCGGGAAAATGACTTAGTCAAAGCCCATTATGGAACCAAATGTGTTTAAGTTTGTGGGAGCCAAGCAGATCAAGCCTGTGGTGTGTGAAAGCCAGCAGCAGGATTGCCTATTTACCCCTCTATGGAGCCCTTGCCACTGCTTTCTGAATCCAGGTCATCCATGGAATTCAACAGACCTTGCTTCTTCTCTGCAAGTGCTGGCCACAGGGCACTGTGACAATAATAAACACACAGGCGCCTGCTCTTGGCGACTTCTCCCAGAACTCAGTTATGTAGGAGAGGGAGTCGGCCTGTGTCTCCTATCAAGCCCCTCCAGGACAGTAAAGAGGCCACTGGTCACATCCCCTAAATAATCCCTGTTGGTAACAGCACCACACTTAGCCTGGAGCACAGCAGAACAGATGGAGGAATACATCACACTCGCCTTTCATATCTTATCCATACGACAGTTTGCCATTTATTTTGGCCTCTTCAAAAATAAGTTATAGGCCAAGTGCAGTGGCTCACGCCTGTAATCCCAGCATTCTGGGAGGCTGAGGCAGGTGGATCACCTGATGTCAGCAGTTCAAGACTAGCCTGGCCAACATGGTGAAACCTCATCTCTACTAAAAATACAAAAATTAGCTGGGCATGGTGGCACACGCCTGTAATCCCAGCTGGAGGCTGAGGCAGGAGAATCGCTTGAACCCAGGAGGTGGCGGTTGCAGTGAGCTGAGATTGTGCCATTGCATGGGCAACAAGAGTGAAACTCCATTTCAAAAAAAAAAAAAAAAGCTGTTGGATGCCACTCTAATGCCTTGTTGTGACTATCCTGTTTCCCAAAAATAAGTTATAATCAATAGAGAAGTAAAGATTATGAAATAACATTTTCTCAATTTTTTAATATCCTGTAGGATACATGCAGTCCCCAGGCTATTGTCTCCTCAGTTATGGAATTAGATGATGCAAGTTCCAGTTCAGTCACCATTTCCCCCTTTTTATACTTTGTCAATAAAAATGATATGGCCTTTGTTCATACAGACCATTGATACTGCACCACGTGATACTGGAAAACACACAAGCTTTGGAGTCAGGCAAACTTAAGTTGAATTCTGATTCCACTTGCTCTTAGCTGTGTACACTTGCCAAAATATCATATTTCACAGAATCTAAGACACCACTGCAAAGACCTACAGCTATCTTACTACCAAGAAAGAAAAGCCCTTTTAGACATATCTATATTTCAGGTGTTCAAATGTGAAAATAATACATGTCACAGAATCAATGACATGTGATATCTAATCTCTCTACAGTGAAATTTCTCACTTGTAAGATGGAGATGCTAAATGTCCACATTGGAGGTTGGCCATGAGATGTAAATGAGTAACACTCGTACTATGCCTCACTCCAGATCTGGCACATAGTAAGTACTCCACAGAATGCTAGTTTCTCTTCCCTTTCCAAATGTGATGAGTAGGTTCTGGATAGATTATGAGTTATCTCAGAGTACATGTCATATCTTATATGCATTTGACCTTTTCTAACTCCCCATGATAGAGAATATTGCCTTACATATTGTAGCCATTCAGTAAATGGGTGAGGAATACAGATGATGAATTTGTTTGAAAAACCGATAAACACTGAAGTTGGAAAATCCCATTGGTGGATGTAGCCAGTGATGTCCCACTGGCTTCCCCAGCACCTGCATGTGATGAGCACATCTATCTATAATCTTGGCTGGGTCTGGGGACTGGAAAGAAGAGCAAATGCCGGCTCATGGAGCACATCCCTCCTGGAATCCTCCATGCCGGCAGGCTGTGGCTGGAGGCCCGCTGCATTCAGGCAAGAACCTGCAGCTAAATCTCAGTTCCACAGACAAATGCAGCATTGTGGTCCCCGTGGGCCTTCGGGGAAAGCCAGGCTGCCTCTGTGCCCTGGATGTGAACGGCTGTGCATATTAAGTTAGACAGGCTGCATCCCCAAGGGCTTAAACCTGTCCCCTGGGACTCTCCAAGAGCAGCATCATGGGGGTAAACAAACGTCCCATGTGGGGGTGCTGGAGGGAGCAGAAGCTCAGCTGAACAGAACCACGTGGCATTGTTTTTCCCCCAATATTGTTCTGCCTGCTGATTTTCTTCCTCTGATGTCCCGGTTCTGTTGGAAAGGGAGAAGAGACAGAGAAGAGGAACACATCTCATTTTCCACCACCCACTTTTGATTATTCATATTCATGTGGGAGATGAGAAGAGTCTGCCAGGGACACATTTAAATAACAAGTACTCTAAAATCATCACTTTGCCCTTGACTACAGTCAAGAGACATTCTGTGGGCAGCACACTGTAGTGTGTGTGCACTCACACCCTCACAAATGCACACTCACCTCTCCCTCCAAGCCCCACAAGCTGGAACCTAGCAGTCCCAATTCCCTAAAGATTGCTCACACAGATGGATGTGGCTTTCACAACATTAATGGGACTAGAAGGAAAAAAAAAAAAAAGCAATAATAATTAGCAAAACAGTAAGTATGTATCAGTTGAGGTTTCATGCTTTCCTATTTATGTAGCCTCTCCCCTCGGCTGAAGGAAAGGACAAGGGAGTGGAGAGAGGAGGAAGAAAGTCGGAAAGCCCATTGCCCATGAAAGCGCACAGCATGTTGGCAGTAGGGCAGAAAGCACCTTACTCTGAAGTCAAAATTCCTCGCCCTGGCCCAGGTCCTCAGGAGCTAGCTGCCAGGTGTTCTCCAAGGTTCCTGCAGGGCAAAGAGGCCTGGCATCTATTTCCTTCCCCTCACCACCTTCCTGGGCCATCTACTAAGACCCTTTGCTTCTTGGTGCTTTGAGGAGGGAAAATGTCTTTCTTACCTCCCCCAGAGGATGGCTGAGAGGGTTAAGGAAGACGCTACCTGTGAGCAAAGGCAGAATTCCTGCCCTGGAATCACCCCACGGACCCCAGGTCCGTGCCATCTGCTACCTAAAGTCCTGTAATAAACCTGAGGGGAGGCAGGTGGAGCAGGGAGGGGCACTGTCATTTATCTCGTTGCTCAGTCCCTGTGTCTAATAAAGAATTTAGGAAACTTCCCACAGCACATCTTCTTCTCATTAATAATAGAGTCCTTACCAATAAATCCAGAAAGCAGCACCCAGACCTTGTTAAACCTCTACTAATTAGTTTTGAAACGTCCATAGCCCAATGTGGAGGCTATCAACACATTCCCAGGAGAAAATGAAACACACCCACAAGTTGGGGTTCCTCAAAAATCCATGTTTGGATCTCACATAAGTGACTGATTTGCCCATTGCTATATCCATTAGTGCTGTCCAGTAGAACTTTCTGCAATGATGGAAATGTTCTATGTTGCATGGTCCAATATGGTAGCTACCAGTCAGCCACACGTAGCCTTTGAGTGCTTGAAATGTGGCTAGGACAACTGAGGAAACTGTATTAGTCTGTTTTCAAGCTGCTGATAAAGACATACCCAAGACTGGGAAGAAAAAGAGGTTTAATTGGATTTACAGTTCCACATGGCTGGGGAGGCCTCAGAATCATGGCGGGAGGTGAAAAGCACTTCTTACATGGTGGCGGCAAGAGAAAATGATGAAGACACAAAAGTGGAAACCCCTGATAAACCCATCAGATCTTGTGAGACTTATTCACCATCACCAGAATAGTACAGGAAAGACCAGCCCCCATGATTCAAGTACCTCCCTCTGGATCCCTCCCACAACACATGGGAATTCTGGGAGATACAATTCAAGTTGAGATTTTAGCGGGGACACAGCCAAACCACATCAAAACTGCATTTTTCATTTTATTTAGTTTTATGTAAATTTAAGCAGCCACATGTGGCTAATGGCTACCGTACTGCATAGCACAGACCCAGAGAGCATCTCTGGTATGTAGCTCACACTCAATAAATCTTTGTTCAAGGAAAAACATAAATGGACAGTCGTTCACCATAATAAGTTCTGATCAAACAGGATTCTCATATTTATTGAGTCCTCATTTTAAACAAAGCCCTGTTTAGGTCAACAACCTTCTGAGATGGGTACTTCCGTTATCCCAATTATACAGATAAAGAAACTGGGGCTTCAAAAAGTTAAGAGAGGAGCCCACAGCCACATAGCACATGGCCAGCCAAGGATTGTGCCCATACACCCATTTCTGCATGCCTCCAGCTTTCTGTAGTCTGATGGGACAGCCTCTTCAAACTACCTTTTCCATTGACCAAAAAAATCCTTAAGGAGCATGACTTTACTTTCACCACAATGACATCAAATTAGTCAAGGAATTTTTCCTTTTGAAATAGAAAAAAAATGTAGACAGACAATTGTTGTCACATCTAGGGATCTTTTAAAAGTCTAGCCAGAGCAGTAACTTCGCAAGGCTCTGTTGTCTGACTTCTGGGTCCCAAGTCAAGAGTTAACTATTCATTCCACCACTGTGGCCTCCCCCTCAAATCATCTCCCAAGATGGCAGACTACTCTGAGAGAGCCTCACAATCATCATGTCCATGAGCTCTCACCTCTGAACGCTGAGAGGTGAGAAATGGAGGAGAAAGGGAGGTGAGAAAGGGATCTGAAACACCAGTGACCCAAATCCAGAGTTTGTAGCCTCTCCCACCATGAAAGATGGGAGAGGCATGTCCACATGTCATACGCAAATGTCCTTCTCCAAGGAGATTATTGCATCCTTGCTCATCTAGTAAATTATAGCTGCAGCCAGCCCTGACTCTTGCACCATCAGGGCTCAGTTATATAACAAGAGAACATGTGCTCCCACCACCATCAGATGTAAGCACCAAACCAGGGGCTGGGCACCCTTCAAGGCATCCGCTCCTCAGCTGACTCTGTTTACCATAGCATGCCCCGACTCCATCACACACAGAGCTGTCTTGACAGCATTACTAGCTGAATCAACTTTTGCAGTTCTTCCCATGCCCTCTAAGGCGGCCATTTGGGCTCCTCTCAACGGGGTCCTTTCCAACACTCCAGCAAGCTGTTTGCCTTGACTGACCCCAGAGCTCTGTCATTTGTGGCTGTCACCACTTGAGATATGAAGGGAAAGATGCAACTGACACTTACTGCTGATGAAGAAAAGTATTTGTAGAATTTCAGACATTCTTAAACCATTCTAACTTTGCCCTAGGAGGTCAACTCAAGCCACACAGTTTATCTTGCAGAACCAGTGGTTCCTTGAGGAGGACTTTACATCACAGAGCCTCCCATGTCTTCCTTTTCAATTATTTAAATCCTACCCCATCTTCTGGGCCCAGCTGAAGACCAACCCACTTTTTCCAAGAGGTCTTCCGGGACCCTTCCAGCTCTCAGAACGCCCCTTTCCTCAGCTTTCAGGCAGCATCACTCTCTGTAGTGCCACCTTCTCAGTAACCCACCAAAGAGGGGAAGGGCACCCGGGATGAGTGGGGCCCCACTCACTGGCCCCACTCATTTTATCTCTGACGTCAAGTTCATGTTCCCCACTCAACAAAACAAATGTGCAGCAGTAAACTGGAAGCAATAATTCACCAGCTCTTAGAGGAAGCCCCTTCCAGGCCGTTGTGCTGCAAGTGTCTCATTCAAACACAAATACTTTTTATGAGGGGGATCCTGTTAAAACATTTTCTGCAGGCAGGCGCGGTGACTCACACCTGTAATCCCAGCACTTTGGGAGGCCGAGGTGGGTGGATCACTGAGGTCGAGAGTTCAAGACCAGCCTGACCAACATGGAGAAATCCCGTCTCTACTAAAAATACAAAATTAGCTAGGTGTGGTGGTATATGCCTGTAATTCCAGCTACTCGGGAGGCTGAGGCAGGAGAATCACTTGAACCTGGGAGGCGGAAGTTGCGGTGAGCCAAGATCGCACCACTGCACTCCGGCCTGGGTGACAAGAGCAAAACTCCATCTTGGGAAAAAATAATAAAATTTTTTTCCCTTTGCCTTAGTGCCTTTTGTAGACTGGCACTGGGAAGCCTACCCAGGTGACTGACCCTTAATCCAATAATGATTTTTGAGGGATTACTCAACTGCCTCCAGCAAACTCTTCCTGGCATTGCAGTATAACCATTCACTCTGCACTAAGTCATGTATCTCTTTGCATTGCTATGTGTTTGCCTGTGCACTCTTCTTTCAAGGACAAAGACTATGTCTTACTTGATACGGCATTTCTCACCACAGCTAACATACTGCTACAGGGATTCAAAAGGCATTTACTAACTAAAAATAAATGAAAAAAAAACTACTCTCCAGACACTGGGCAGAATAGGTGGCTAGAAAACCCTACTGGAAGACAATCTTCAAGTTGGAAACGCCCCTGGCAGAGGGTTCAGTGCATTCTCACAGCCCAGGGCAACTCCAGAGTCCCAGGCATGAGCACCCCCTCACCTGGTAGTCTTGCTCTTCTACTCCATGAACCATTTCAATGAATACTTGGCAAAACGAATTTTACTTGGGTTGGAGAAGTAGTTCCGCTGTACTAGTTCCAAAATCAAAAATAAGAGGAAGTATATGAAAACCAAAAAAAAAAAAAAAAAAAACTCTACCCCTTCCCCAAGTGAAATCTGCTACCTCAACAAAATCAGAAAATCACAAAACCAATGCTTACAAATCAATAAATGACAAACAACCCTATTTAAAAATGGGTATTAGATTTGAACAGTCATTTTATCAAAGAAAAATGTGACTGTCTAATAAACACATGAAAAGCTGTTCAACATCATTAATTGTTATTAACAAAATGCAAATCAAAGTCCTAACAAGATACTTCTACATACCAACTATAATGGCTATGATAAAAAAGACTGACAAGGCTGGGCATAGTGGCTCACACTTGTAATCCCAGCAGTTTGGGAGGCCGAGGTGGGTAGATCACTTCAGGTCAGGAGTTCGAGACCAGCCTGGCTGACATGGCGAAACCCCATCTCTACTAAAAATACAAAAATTAGGCCGGGTGCAGTGGCTCATGCCTGTAATACCAGCACTTTGGGAGGCCAAGGCAGGCAGATCACGAGGTCAGGAGTTCGAGACCAGCCTGACCAACATGGTGAAACCTCATCTCTACTAAAAATACAAAAAAAAAAAAAAAAAATCAGCCGAGTTTGGTGGCAGGCACCTGTAATCTCAGCTACTCAGGAGGCTGAGGCAGGAGAATTGCTTGAACCCTGGAGGTGAAAGCTGCAGTAAGCCAAGATCGCATGATTGCACTCTAGCCTGGGTGATGGTGGAAGACTCTGTCTCAATAATAATAATAATAATACAAAAATTAGCTGGGCATGGTGGCACACACCTGTCATCCCAGCTACTTGGGAGGCTGAGGCAGGAGAATCACTTGAACCCAGGAGACAGAGGTTGCAGGGAGCCGAGATCATGCCCCTGTACTCCAACCTGGGCAATGGAGTGAAACTGTCTCAAAAAAAAAGACTGACCATACCAAGTGTTGCTGATGATATCAGAAAATTAGAACTCTCCTACGCTGCTGGTGGGAATGTAATACGGTGCCACTGCTCTGGAAAACAGTTTGGTAGTTTCTTAAAAAGTTAAATATATACACACCATACAACTGAGCAATTTCAATCCCAGGTATTTAATCAAGAGAAATGAAAACATGGCTCCACAAAAGACTTATATGCAAATGCTCACAGCAGCATTATTAGCAATCACTAAATACTGGAAACAATACAAACATCCATCAGATGGTGAATGGATAAACAAAATGTGGTATGTCCACACAATGGAATATCACCCAGCAATAAAGATAAATGAACTTCTTATCCGTGCAACAACATGGCTGAACATCAACAACATTATGCTAAGTGAAGGAACTCAAGCACAAATGACTCCATACTTCATGATTCCATTTAATTGAAAGTTCTAGGAAAGGGAAGCTACAGAGACAGAAAGTAGATTAGTAGTTACCTGGAGCCAGACAGAAGTGGGAGTGAGGACTGATTACAAATTGGCATGAGGAAACGTTTTAGTGTGTTGAAAATGTTCTAAATATATAAATGTACTAAAAGTAATGGAATCACTTACAATGGGTAAATCTTGCGAAATAAAAAGAATGGAGAATTTTGTGGTATATATAGTTCAATAAAGCTATTTTTAAAAACGTAGTGTTAAAACTACAAACCAACTTAATTGGAGCTTTAAAAATTTTGGAGAAATTTATAGTTTCAGTTTAAGGACATTAATCAAAGAAGCATCTTAATACTCTGAGGGCTATTAAAATTAGAGACTGGAAAATTTCTTTAAATCATAACATTTTAATGTAAAGTTATTTTTCTGCACTTTTTAATTCTCCACTGTAGGATATTAACAATTCTCAAGGAAAGTCTAAACCCCAAGGCATCCCAGACTCGCCCAAACCCTAGAATCAAAGAACTGTAGGCGGGTATAGAATTGCTCAGGGTGAAGTGTCACTGTGGCTCTCAGCGGTGTGACAGCCTCTTTCCCAACATTCTCCTTAGCTCAAGTGTGAACCCAAAAGAACGAACGCTGGCTTTCCAGGTCTCCTGCTTTGAGGACAAGTGCTCAGAGGCCTGCTGCTCTCCTAGGGCCCCACACCCACCAGCTGAACTAACCAGAGCAGTTTCTCCACTGACGCGTCTTCCAGGTGTCTCCTCTCTCAGCTTGCCTAGCCAGATGGCCTTGATCCAGGCAAAATCTGTATTAGTCGGGGGTTCTCCAGAGAAATAGAACCAATAGGGTGGGTGGGGGTGTGTGTGTGTGTGTGTGTGTGTGTGTGTGTGTGTGTGTGTGTGCGTGCGCATATATAGATAGATTTGTTTTAAGGAATTGGCTCACATAATTGTGGGGCTGGCAAGTCTAAAAGGTGCGGGACAGGCAGGCAGACAGGCAGGCTGGAGACCCAGGGAAGAGTTGATGTTGCAGTTTCCAGTAAAAAGGCAGTCTGAAGGCAGAAATCCATCTCCCTCAATCTTTTCCTGACTCCTGGCTCCTTCAAGCCCTTAAGACAGTACTTGAGCAGAAAGCGACTATGTCTCATGGCACTCTTGCGACCTGCTGCACATGCTATCCAAGAGGCTCTTGGTAAAGGTCTGCAAACCTACCAAGACCATAGAACTCCATGCAGTTGGTCATGTTTATCTACTCTGCCATCACACTCTTCAAAATATATATGTCTTAAATTTAATAATTTAATAATAATAACAATGTTGGTATTAATAGATCATCACATCTATTATTTCTTTTTTGCTATGGTTATTATCAAAGCAGTGAAATTCCAAGTGTGTAATTCACAAAGCAGATAAAAAAACCTACATGATCAGGCCAGGTGTGGTGGCTCAATCCTATAATCCCAACACTTTGATAGGTCGAAGTGGGTGGATCACTTGAGGCCAGGAGTTCGAGACCAGCCTGGCCAACATGGTGACCCCATCTCTATCAAAAATACAAAAATTAGCCAGGCGTGGTGGCACATGCCTGTAGTCCCAGCAATTTGGGAGACTGAGGCACAGGAATCGCTTGAACCTGGAAGGTGGAAGTTGTAGTGAGCTGGGATGGCACCACTGCACTCCAGCCTGGGCAACAGAGTGAGAATCTATCTAAAAAACAAACAGAAACAAAAACAAAAACAAACAAACAAACAAACAAAAACACCTACCTACACAATCAAGAAATGTCTATATTTGTTTTTTTGTTTGTTGTTTTGTTTTGAGAAGGAGTTTTTTTCGTTCTTGTTGCCCAGGCTGGAGTGCAATGGTGCAATCTTGGCTCACTGCAGCCTCCACCTCCGGGTTCAAGTGATTCTCCTGTCTCAGCCCCCCGAGTAGCTAGGATTACAGGTGCACGCCACCACCCCCTGCTAATTTTTGTATTTTTAGTAGAGATGGGGCTTCACCATGTTGGCCAGGCTGGTCTCGAACTCCTGACCTCAAATGATCCACTCACCTCAGCCTCCCAAAGTGCTGAGATTACAGGTGTGAGCCACCAGGCCCGGCTGAAAAGTCTACATTTGTAATAACTTCCACCATCTATATTCTTCGAATCAGCACTTTTTTTTGGAGAGTGCAGCCCAGATCAGAATGACTGCTCTTAACAATCCCTCCACCCCTCCAGCAGGGTGGTCTCAGCAGCATTTGGTGATGTATCCCCCACACTGTGGGTAACCACAGGAAAGACTGAGCCGGGAGAAAGCATCTGGTACAAGCAGGGAGAGCTGGGTGCGGGGGCAGGGCTGCACCTTTCAGGTGGTTGAACCTGTCATGTTCATATTTGGGAGTGCGTGTGGACAATTTTTCACCCACCACATGAGCCTGTGAAGCAGAGCAGGCTGGTGTAGAGAGGGGTGGATGAGGAAGCAGACACACGGAGAGAAGCAGAATAAAATTCAGAGGATTTCTGTTTTCCAGGTGTCTACTAAAGCCCCTGCTGCAGCCCTGTGCCTGCGTCATGTGGGACCCCCCTAAGCACCCACACTGCAAGGGATAGTAAATCTTCACAGCAGCATGGTGAGCTCTTGGTAACCCCATCAGTACCTTTGAGTGATCACATAGCTGTGAAGCAAGTATTGGATTCACAGCAAATATGACACCTGAAGCTTGGCTTAGGTACCGTCCCTTTACAAAAAAAATAAATACATTCTCTGAGTCTTGCAGGAAGGAATCATCTCTTCAAAAAATAGTTTTAAAAAATCTTCAAAAGCACCATTTGGAAGAGGCTAAAGAACTACTCACTTAAAAATTTAATTTTTTAAAAAAAAGAACTCATTGCATCAGGGCAAAGTAAAAACTACTGTTTATTGAGCTTGATGCAGATAGCTGAGGGCAGCCACAGGGTAGGTCCCTATATTTTCCCTCTCATTTTTGTTGTCACACCAACCCTATATGATAGTATTAGCTGTGTGTTATTGGTAAGAAAACTGAGGCTCAGGAAGGATGGGTATGACTCCCAAAGTCACACAGTAGTAACCCGTCAACCTTTCCTTTCATTGATGAGTGTTATGAAGCACAACATCTTATATAATGATGCTCTTTACTGGGCTATGATTGCCCTGAATCAAATATATAATTAAGTGCCTGTATATTTCATTCTTGGTGAAACCTTAAAACATGCTATTGACTTCCACTTTTTGTTGTTCTTCTTCTTCCCCAGTTTAAGGTATCAAAATGAAGATATCAAAATGGCTTCTTCATTTAGCTTCTTCTCACTCCAATGGAAACTTCTGCAGAATTGCACATTATCAAAGCCAGATATCATCAACAAAATAATCGTTCAACTGCACCTAATTTCAGTTAGATGAAATGAAATTGGTGAGGCTTGACTTCTCCTAACGATAAATAGAGTAATTTCTTTCATTTACGTAATGCCCAAGGGCTTCCTCGGCTCTACAACAAATTGATAGACCAAAAATCATTTCACTCAGTGCTCAGGGGCAGGAACCCAAAGAGAAATAGGCAATCACCTTTTTCACACAGTGTGGAGACAGGAATAGATCCAGAAGAGATCTCAAGCAAGAACTGGAAATGCAGGGTTTGCTAGGATGTCAGAATGGCTGCTGTCAAGTACATTGTGAGCATTATCTGCAGCCTTATTTCTACTGGTGTGGCAATGCTGGCTTGCAAAGTCCTCTCTCAACCCCATTTCCTCTTCACTCCCTCACCTCTGTTTCTAGCAGCCCTCCTCAACATGAAGCAACTGCTGACACCATGAAGAAGGACAGAAAAGGGCCAATTGCTCCAGGTCCTCAGCTGATGATGCCAAACAAGTTGTGACAAGATCAGTGTGCAGCAAGATCAAAGCTCAAGGAAAACCTATGGCCTTACTCACCATCCCAAAGGAGCCTTGCACTCCCATGGAGAAGTTTCACCAAGAAGTCTGCACTGCTGTCTCCAAATACAGGGATCATGAAAACAGATGTCATCACATTCCACACAAGGCAACAGGCATTTCAGCACAGTTCCCCTGACAGGTTAATTACTCACAGCAGGGGATGTCTTCTGTTCCCAAAGGCAGAGAGCTATCTCATCTCTAGTGTCTGACTCTTCCAGCATCCACACTGCCTGAGGGCTGGATAGAAATTCTGAATCTCAGGTCCCACCCAGGAATCTGTTTTTTATTTTATTTTGAGACAGGTTCTTACTCTGTCACCCAGACTGGAGTGTAGTGGTATGATCTCGGCTCACTGCAGCCTTGACCTCCAGGCCTCAAGTGATCCTCCCACCTCAGTCTCCCAAGTAGTTGGGACTACAGGCATGCACCATCATGCCTGGCTAGAGACAGGATCTCACTATGTTGCCCAGGCTGATCTCGAGAGCTCAAGCAATCCTCCTGCCCTGGTCTCCCGAAGTGCTGGGATTATAGGCGTAAGCCACTGTGCCTGACCTGGAATCTGGTTTTTGATAAGATCCCCAGGTGATGCAACCACATCTGAAAGTTTGAGAGGCATTCAGCTACTGCATACAGGAGGATAAGAATACTATGTGTTAGCTGGAATCCATCATTCTTAGCAAACTATCACAAGAACAGAAAACCAAACACCGCATGTTCTCACTCATAGGTGGGAACTGAACAATGAGATCACTTGGACTCGGGAAGGGGAACATCACACACCGGGGCCTATCATGGGGAGGGGGGCGGGGGGAGGGATTGCATTGGGAGTTATACCTGATGTAAATGACGAGTTGATGGGTGCAGCACACCAACAAGGCACAAGTATACATATGTAACAAACCTGCACGTTATGCACATGTACCCTACAACTTACAGTATAATAATAATAAATTTTAAAAAAATAAAAAAAATAAAAAATAAAAAAAAAAAGAATACTATGTGTTAATTGACACATTCTATTTAGAACCTTTTGCCTTCTGCCAGGCATACATGTATTCAATGAAAATGTATTCATTTGTCATTCAATAAATATTTATAGTGTGTCTTCTAGGTGACTAAGTGTCTGGCACTGTCTAAGGGAGATAAGGGTACCCTGATGAACCAAGCAGACAAGGGTCCTACCTTCCAATAATGCACATTCTAGCTGGGGAAACAAACAGCAAGCAAGAAAACAACCAAGCAAATGAAAGAGATCATCACACACCGTGAAGAGTGTTACCAGGAAGAGAAAGAGGATGACAGAGGCAGGACTGAGGTTGGGGGAGAACCTTTTAATTGGGAGGGGAGGATCCAGAAAGGCCTCTTGCCCAAAGTAACATGTAAGCTGAGACCTGAAAGTGAAAATGAGCTAGCCATTCCAAAAAGTGAGGCAAGAACCTTCTGGGCAAAGGGATGAGCTGGTGCAAAGGCCAAGAGTCAGGAAAGAGATTGGCATCTGAGGAACAGAAAAGAGGCCAGGTGGCCGGAATAGAGAGAGTCCAGGAATGTGTGAAGCCATCCAAGAAGTGGAAGAGATGGACAAGGCAGGGCCATTTCAGGCCAAGAAAGTCATGGCAAGGAGCTTGGATGTTATTTCAGGTGCTATGGGAGCCACTGAAAGTGGAGAGTGACACCTTAGACACACACACACACACACGTGCACATGTGCTCACTTTCCCCATTGTACAGAGTAGACTGCATAAGAAACAAGACTGGACCCAGGCAGGTTGGCTTGGGCCTGTGCTGGCCTGGAGCCCCGCGCTGCTGGGGACACAAAGGTGAGTGAGGCTTCTTTGCCTTGTCTGTATCCTAACCATCAGGACGCTTGCTGGGAGAGGCAACAAGGAAATTGACAAAAAATACAGTGTCATTTTAGGTGCCAGTTAATGAGGCAATATCTTTGTTAAATGTAATCAGCATGTATTCTCTGACCAGCAGTTTACACATCTATCCCACAAACAGGCTGGCATGTGTGCAAAATGACATATGCTCAAGATTATTCATTACATGGTTGTATAAGCAAAAATTGGAAACAACCTGAATGTTGAGTAACAGGGAACTGCTTAAATAAACTTTGATGTATCCATACAATGAAATACTAGGTAGCCAAAAATAGGAACAATAATACTTTCACATTCAGAGTTTCATGTATTTGTGTATATGTAAAATATATGTATATATTATACATTATATAGACATATATATATGGCCTTGAATGGGAGACATAAACAACTGGTAATAACGATTGCCTCCTGTCCGAAGACAGGGACTGGGGGACATAAGGTCTTCCATGTGTACTTTATAGCATTTGAAATTTGTACCGCATGAATATATAGCCAATTCAAAATAACTAAATAAAATTTAAATGTTAAATGAATGCCTTAAAATAGGTGCTAGGCAAGATGGCGGCACACAGTGTAGAGACGACAGAAGGGTATGTAGGGTGACGGGTTTCAGGGAGAGGAAGCAGTAACACTTGGACTGAGTATTGAAGGCCAAACATGGAAGAAGACCTCAAGGGACAGGGGCGTTCCTGACAGAGACCCGGATATGTGCACCAACAGGGCCCCTTCAAGGAAGCCCCAGCAGTGTGGGGGCTCGCTGAAGCCCTTGGGTTCGGGAATGGCCACCAGGACGTGAGGCTGGGCATGTCATGCCAATCAGCTGGGGCTTTTCCTGAAACAGGAAACAATGATACGACCAGGTCTCTAGCACTCCAGCATACCTGGCAGCAGTGTGGATAGTGGCTAGAGGCAGGGTTGGGTGGGGTGGACTGGAACCTAATTCAGAAACTACGTAAGGACCTGACTTCTATGGGGAACAGACACAGAGAGTTTCAGATGGCATCAACCAGGTTTGGGAACCGATTCCAGAACTGGCATGAAAAAGGAACAAAGGACAACTCCAACAGTCTCACCTGGGCTGCCATGATCTATGGCAGAGGAACAGGTACAGCTGATGGAAGAGGAAGAAATGACTCAGGGGGAGGTAGAGTGCTGGGTTCAAATCTCTAGCCAGGAGCAATGTGACTCAGGTCTCTGAATCTCAGTTGCTTCATTTGTGAAATGGAGTTAATATCTATCTTAGAGGATTATTTTAGTCATGAAATGAAATGCTTTATACGCAGCACTTATCATGCTGCCTGGCACACAGTATGTACTTAATAAGAGGCAGCCTTGGACAGTGTAGACACTTGGTAGAAATGTCTCTGTAACAGAGGAATGCCTCATTCACTAAGGTAGGGATTTCGAGGAAATTTTTAAAAATTAAAGGAGGATGATCAAGTGGGCTTCATCCAGGGGATGCAAGGTTGGTTCAACATATGCAAATCAATAAACGTAATCCAGCATATAAAGAGAACCAAAGACAAAAACCACATGATTATCTCAATAGATGCAGAAAAAGCCTTTGACGAAATTCAACAGCCCTTCATGCTAAAATCTCTCAATAAATTCGGTATTGATGGAACGTATCTCCAAATAATAAGAGCTATTTATGACAAACCCACAGCCAATATCATACTGAAAGGGCAAAAACTGGAAGCATTCCCTTTGAAAAGTGGCACAAGACAGGGATGCCCTCTCTCACCACTCCTATTCAACATAGTGTTGGAAGTTCTGGCTAGGGCAATCAGGCAAGAGAAAGAAATAAAGGGTATTCACTTAGGAAAAGAAGAAGTCAAATTGTCCCTCTTTGCAGATGACATGATTGTATATTCAGAAAACCCCATCGTCTCAGCCCAAAATCTCCTTAAGCTGATAAGCAACTTCAGCAAAGTCTCAGGATATAAAATTAACATGCAAAAATTCTTATACAGCAGTAACAGACAAACAGAGAGCGAAATCATGAATGAAATTCCATTCACAATTGCTTCAAAGAGAATAAAATACTTAGGAATCCAACTTACAAGGGATATAAAGGACCTCTTCAAGGAGAACTACAAACCACTGCTCAGTGAAATAAAAGAGGACACAAACAAATGGAAGAACATACCATGCTCATGGATAGGAAGAATCAATATTGTGAAAATGGCCATACTGCCCAAGGTAATTTATAGATTCAATGCCATCCCCATCAAGCTACCAATGACTTTCTTCACAGAATTGGAAAAAACTGCTTTAAAGTTCATATGGAACCAAAAAAGAGCCCGCATTGCCAAGACAATCCTAAGTCAAAAGAACAAAGCTGGAGGCATCACGCTACCTGACTTCAAACTACACTGCAAGGCTACAGTAACCAAAACAGCATGGTACTGGTACCAAAACAGAGATATAGACCAATGGAACAGAACAGAGCCCTCAGAAATAACACCATACATCTACAGCCATCTGATCTTTGACAAACCTGAGAAAAACAAGAAATGGGGAAAGGATTCCCTATTTAATAAATGGTGGTGGGAAAATTGGCTAGCCATAAGTAGAAAGCTGAAACTGGATCCTTTCCCTACTCCTTATACGAAAATTAATTCAAGATGGATTAGAGACTTAAATGTTAGACCTAATACCACAAAAACCCTAGAAGAAAACCTAGGTAATACCATTCAGGACATACGCATGGGCAAGGACTTCATGTCTAAAACACCAAAAGCAATGGCAACAAAAGCCAAAATTGACAAATGGGATCTAATTAAACTAAAGAGCTTCTGCACAGCAAAAGAAACTACCATCAGAGTGAACAGGCAACCTACAGAATGGGAGAAAAATTTTGCAATCTACTCATCTGACAAAGGGCTAATATCCAGAACCTACAAAGAACTCAAGCAAATGTACAAGACAAAAACAACCCCATCAAAAAGTGGGCAAAGGATATGAACAGACATTTCTCAAAAGAAGACATTCATACAGCCAACAGACACATGAAAAAATGCTCGTCATCACTGGCCATCAGAGAAATGCAAATCAAAACAACAATGAGATACCATCTCACACCAATTAGAATGGCAATCATTAAAAAGTCAGGAAACAACAGGTGCTGGAGAGGATGTGGAGAAATAGGAACACTTTTACACTGTTGGTGGGATTGTAAACTAGTTCAACCATTGTGGAAAACAGTATGGCCATTCCTCAAGGACCTAGAACTAGAAATACCATATGACCCAGCCATCCCATTACTGGGTATATACCCAAAGGATTATAAATCATGCTGCTATAAAGACACATGCATACCTATGTTTATTGCAGCACTATTCACAATAGCAAAGACTTGGAATCAACCCAAATGTCCATCAGTGACAGACTGCATTAAGAAAATATGGCACACATACACCATGGAATACTATGCAGCCATAAAAAAGGATGAGTTTGTGTCCTTTGTAGGGACATGGATGCAGCTGGAAACCATCATTCTCAGCAAACTATCACAAGAACAGAAAACCAAACACCACATGTTCTCACTCATAGGTGGGAATTGAACAATGAGATCACCTGGACTCGGGAAGGGGAACATCACACACCGGTGCCTATTATGGGGAGGGGGGAGGGGAGAGGGATGGCATTGGGAGTTATACCTGATGTAAATGACATGGGTGCTGATGAGTTGATAGGTGCAGCACACCAACATGGCACAAGTATACATATGTTATAAACCTGCACGTTGTGCACATGTACCCCAGAACTTAAAGTATAATAATAATAATAATAATAAATTAAAGGAGGATGTGTGTGATTCAATTGATCTTAAGTTTCTATTCACTGTGGTCCCTAGACCAGCCCCTTACTTTGACAGGCCTGTGACCAGTTATCAGTGTGGATCAAGGGTCACAGACCTGTCTCCATCACTGGGCAAGCAAGCCAAAGTCCAGGACTTTGCTAAAAGGACAATTTACCAGGACAAGTCAGAGTAGCTAGTTTCAATTCCAGGCAAACACTTATATCTATACACTCCCAACAGCCAGACCAGCCTGATAACTGTTTGGGGTTTTTCACTTCCTGTGTAGTATGTGTTGAACCTTCAATAGTGACTGTAAAGCAAACGAAGACGACCACCCCACTGTGTGCACTCGCAGGGGCAGCCTGCAAAAGAAGGAGTTAAAAAAAGAAAGAAGAAAGAAGCTCAAAACCTACCCTAAAAACATGAACAAAACCCTATTCTGTCATCACCATTATTAAACTAGGTCTATTATGCCTCTTATCATTGGCTTTGAAGAGATAACAGACATGTCTTGTTAATTAAAGAAAAGTCACAGGGATATTTGAAAAATAAGAACAGAAGAAGTATCCAGAAATGTCTAATTTGTGTCACATCTCTTGAAACCAAAGCCCCCAGATACTTTCATGGCCAACTTCCCAGAGACAGCCAGAAAACAAGGTCATCCTTGTTCCCCAAATCGCCACCCTCCTGCTCTAGGTTTGCTCTGTGGGTCTGTACCCAGGACAGGAACCACCATCTCTATGGTGGAGAAACGAAGTTACAACATGGTCTTTCAGATATGACCAGTCCTAAGCTCTCCAGTATACCCAGGGCTCATGAGGGACCAGTTTTGTACAAACTGCACTAATAGAATTATACCACAAGATGGTTATAAAATATTTAATATGCAAAGAGCCAATGTAAACAAGGGAGTTATCCACCCAATACACATGTTCCATCAAACAGAAAATAAATATTGGCCAGACTCAATGGCATTCAGTTCAAGGCCAAAGAAACAGGCCACAAAGGGCAGACACTTAATAAAATTAACTGACAATTAAAACTGACAATGTGAGCAGCCTCCTTAGGAATTCTATCAGATGTCGCATCTGAGTCAACAGCCAAATGGCCTGATAAAAATTCCTTTCTATGGAGAGTTTCTACATTCTGTTCAGAGCTCTTCGAAGGCAGAATTAAAACACATATATATATTTCACCCACCCTGAATCCACACCTATTTTTAAAAAATAAAACAGTCTTTCCAAGACTACATAACTTTCGGTTGGTTTCTGGATGGTCTCTGTTCCTTGGCAGTTCCTCCCTTTTAATCTGTTCTACTATTCGCTTCATCTGGTTATAAGCTTTGTTCTTGTTATAAGCTTTGTGTTTTCCTCACCAATAGAAACTTCAGCTTTCAAAGGTGAGCTGCTAATTTTCTTGGAATTGTAAGATCAAGCAAGCTTCCTGGGATTGTTTTAGGTTATATGTAAGAACTGATGATGAACAAAACATGCCCTTCTCTTTCCCCTGAGCATGGGCTGAGAGGTTGCTACTCTGTGCTCAGAGATTGTTCAGACTGCCTGGGAGTTGAGGGGAGCAGGGACCAGATGGTGAGGCACCCTGAACTCTTCTCTGGCCCCCGCGGGTCAACACTGTGCCTTCAGAAACTATTCCTGAAGGCGATTAGGGAGGGCCTTTTCTGATGCAAAGCGTCCATGCCTCTGGAGCTACTGCGCCCATCCCCGTAAAAATTTAAAATCGATTACTCCAAACTGTGGCAGAAGACATTTCCCGGAAGGCTGCAGTCAAAAGTTAAAACCCCTGGTTTTATCAAATCAGTCTTTACTAACCTATAATGCCTCTGAAAACATTCTAAATCATCACCCCCATCCAACTACTCCCATCATCCTTGCCTCCAGCGCAGACGAAATAATTCCAGCCGATGGTCACACCTCCAATGTCACGCTAAACTAACTCACAGCAGAAAGAAACAAACGACCCCAACAGGGTGCCACAGTTGCTGAAAGGCAGGTCCTCTGTCGAACCCAAGAAAACCCGAGACACGTGTGCGGCCCTTTATTCAGGCGTTTCTGGGCGCGCACTCGCGTCTCCCAGGCGCGCGCGCGCGCGCGCGCACACACACACACACACACACACACACACACACACACACGTACACGACACACACAGCTGAGGACTAACTTTCCTCTTCTTGCGGAGCACCCCATCCCCTGATATCGGCATCTGATCTTCCTAGTTCGGATCCCCGGAACACACTCCTCCTCCAGCCTGCCAGCCACACACGTGGGGAAGCGCGTCCAGGTGGTGCCAGGAGGCAGGAGGGAAGTGCAAAGGTGGGGAAGGCCCGGGACGAGGAAGGAGGGAGCTCTGAGTCGGATCTGGGATCTCAGATCCCTGGGGCAGCGTAGATGCAGGGTAAGCTTCTGGGACACGGAAAGGGAAAGGCAGCGGGGAAGGAACCCAGAGAAGGTTAAAGGGCGGGTGTGGGACGGAGGATGCAGGGTAGGGGTCGCTCACCTAGGGTTTTGACAGCGATCTGTCTGGTGAGAGGCGGCGGCAGGTTAATGCACACCAAGTCCACGTCCTGATGTAGCAGCACCTCATCAATGCGGCTAGTGTAGAAGGGGACACTCATCTCCTTGGCCAGCTCCTCCGCTTCTTCCTGCGTGCGGCCCCACAGCGCCTTCACCGCGAAGCCCTCGTCTTTTAGCAGCGGGATGATGACACGGGCCGTGAGGCTGGTGCCGAACACGCCCACCCCGGGAAGCATGGCTGCTCAGAGCCGCCTGGTTCTGCTTCTACTCGGATCTCCAGTCCAACACGCGCACACACCCACCTCCAGCTAGTCCTGCACCCGGCTCCTGCAGCCAATCTAGCCGCTGTGCGCCAGCCGCCGTGCACCGGGCAAGGCGCCCGGGTGCCCAGCGCGCACCGAGCTGCAGGCGGAGCAAGCTCGGGGCGCCTCAGTACGGTGACTGCGGCAGTGTCCGCCACGCGGGGCTTGCGTCCTTCCCGGAGTCGGCGACAGGGACCCCCCCAGGGCGCCGGAGGCTTCGAAGCCCCCTGGAGCCCCGGCTCAGGCGGCGTTCCGGCGGCGGCGGCAGCGCCAGTCCGCTGCGTGCGCCCCTCCAAGGCCGCTCCATGGCCGGCTCATCCCCGCGGCCGCGCCGCCGCAGCCCGGGACCGTCTCTCTCCCGCGTCGTTTGCGCAGCCGGCGAATCGCACACACAAACGTCTACACCCTGCCCCAGAGTCTAGGCACGGACCCGCTCCGCTGGGGAGTCTCCTTTATCCCTCGCCCTCCGCTCGGAATGAAATAATCCCGCGACCGCCAGGAGGCCGGCTAAGGATGCGGCCCGGAGCGCGCCGGACGGGGATCTCAAGCTGCAGCGCTGCAGCGGCTGCCACGACCCGGCGCCAGCCTCCTCATTTTGCTGCCATGTTCGCTCGCCTCGCGGCTCGGGCGGCCTCGGCCCCAGGCCGGCTCAGGCTCCGGGATCCCGCGGGGACGAGGGCGGAGTTGGCGAGTTTGGCTGTCAGCGGCCGGTGTTCCTGCACCGCCCTCACCGCAGCGCCGCGCGCCATTGGCCGCCGCGCGCCGCCCCCGCCCCCGCCGCCGCCAGCTCCGGGTGCGCGCTGCGCCTGGGCCCTGGGAGCCCAGCCCGGCTCCTCCCCGGCCCCGCCTCGCTCGCCTCCTGCCCCTCCGCTTCTTCCCTTTCTTTGCCCTCACCATCTTCTTCTCCTCCCTGCTTCACTCCAAACCCCGCCCCAAGCAAGCAAATAAATCTATCTAGGCAGGGCGCGCCCCAATAGGTTAGTCGCCTGTCCCTTGGAAGAGAGCAGTGGGCGCCTTGGCCTGGGGGCAGTGAGGGGACCCGGCGAGCTGCGAACAGCTGGTATTAACAACCTCGGTCCCCGGAGCGTTACCTGCGTGCTGAGCATCATACTGAAGCCTTTCCAGGCATTGTCCCTTTTAGTCCTCGCAGCAACCTAAGGTTATTGGAAACCCATTTTACCAGTGATGTAAATGAGTCCCAGTGAAGGCTAAGGGACTTGCGCAAGGTGACATATGTAAGCAACAGGCCTGCGATTGGAATCCAGGCCCCAGAGTCTGGGCATGGAACCGCAGACTTCTCCGGTCCCCTTCCAAGCTAGCCTGCTCCAATAGCGCGCCCCCGCTCCGGCCGCGCACGCACGGTTCAGCCGCCTTCTTCCCAGACAGTCCAGTCTTGGCGGGCTCCCATCTGCCTCCCACCTCCCCTGCCCCTAGGCCCGTGCCCGCCGCCGCGTAGAGGCTGTGGTCTGGGCTGCCGCAGCGGCGCAGGGGTCTCCGAGGCCGCTGCGGCGCGTGCGTCTCGTGTCTAGGTTTCGAGACGGATATGTCGCCCTGGCCAGATGCCACGCCCGCTTCTTGCTTCGGCTCCTGTTGCCATCGCCACTTCCAGCAGCCTTTACTTCTCCCAGCTTGCCCCCACCTCCACCCCCCTGCACCCTTGTCAGGCCCTCGAGGGGGGACTGAGGGGAACTGGCCAAGGCTGGCCCCGCACCTCTGGAGCCGTGGGGACTCTGCGTCTGTCTGGTTTTCCACCATATCCTTGGCATCTGGCACACTGCCTGCCTGTATGTAGTAGGCCCTCAATAAACATTTGCTAAATAAATGAATGCATATTCATCGAATGCCTGCTTCGCACTCATTTGGTGCCGGGAGCGGGGACTAAAAATTGAAAGGCACGTCTTCTAGCTGAAGGTCAGGTCATGTTCATCTCCTGTCTTCAGCACTGGGCTCAATGTAGCACATGGTCTGCCGCATCACGAGTGGAAAACGTGATACTTGCAAGCGTTTAAAACAACTTGTAACAACTGGCAGTGAGGCGGGGCGCGCGTGGAGAGAGCAGGATATCAAAAAAGCTGTGTGTGGCAATGCAGAGTGGAGGCTGACCTAGGGCATTAGAAGAAACGCACAAAGGACACGGTGCTGGGTGGCTGGCAGCAGCCTGGGGAGGACTGAGAGACAAAGGGTGTGTTGCCCTCAACACTAACAGGCTTCTTTTGAGCAGGGGTTTTGTAAGAACCAAGGCAGGAACGCCTATCTGGGCACAGGAGCAGGCAGTGGTGTCGGACCCAAGGGACTGGATACATCACAGACTTGTCACATGTCAGAGAAGGCCAGGCTCTCAGGGATCTGAGGATGTGCAGTAGTGGTCAGAGCACAGCCAGAGCCACTGGCGTTGACTTCTGGCTCTGCCATTTATTAGCTGTAGGACCATGAGCAAATCACTTCTCTGCGGCATAGTTTCATCTGTGAAATGGGTGGGTAATAATGGTACATACCACAAGGGGTTTTAGAGGATTGGATTCATTAACATTTACAAAGTCCTGAGAATAAGGCATGGTGCATAGTAAGTTCTGTATAAATGTTAAATAAATAAATATAGAGAATGGGTCTGCTACTGATGTCATTTCTTGATAAGAGAGACCCTTGTACAGTGCAGCAATATTTAGCTAATAACATGGAGTTTTGTTTGTGTTCTTTTAAAGGGAACTCTACCCCTAGCTTGAATGTGAATAAAATGGACCTTCTAAGCCTGCTGTGGTGGCTCACACCTATAATCCCACTGACTGGGGAAGCCTAACCAGGGGTATCGCTTAAGCCAGAAGTTCTAGACCAGCTTGGGCAACATAACAAGACCCCATTTCCTAAAAATTAAAAAATTCGTTGGGCATGGTGGTGTGTTATGTGTCCGTAGTCCCAGCTACTCAGGTGACTGAGGTGGGGTTGAGCCCAGGAGTTTAAGGCTGCAGTGGGCCTAACCTTGATCATGCCACTGCACTCCAGCCTCGGTGACAGAGGGAGACCTTGTCTCTAAAAAAGAAAGAAAAAAAAAGGAGAACTTCCATCTATATAACATCAAAGAAAGTGATCACATTTTATTCTCATTAAAATTTGTAAATAAACATTATTATCTCCATTTCATAGAAGGCAAAACTACGTCCTGCTGGCAAGTCCAACTTAAAGGTTTAAAACAGAACATTTCGTTTCCAACCTTACTCTCAAGCCATTCCTCCCTCAACAAATAAAATCATCAGTTTACCAGTTGGTCAAAAGCCTTGGAATCATCTGGTCTTCATATCCTTTATAGTCAACCATCAGCAAATCCTGTCTGCTCCACTTGCAGAATGCATGCAGAGTCTGCCCACCTCTCCCTGCCATGGTTGGGGAGTCCAAGTCACCATCATCACTATCAGGACCACTGTCCTTACTGGTCTCCCTGCTTCCAGTGATGCCCCTCATAGTCCATAGATCCCATAAAAGATAAGTTGAATCATCTCCCATCATGCTTGGCACCTGCCAGTGAATTCCCATCTCACTTTGAATCAACTCCAAAGGCCTCAGCATGCCTGAAAGACTATCTGGCCTAACCCATAGCGCCTTGCATCTCATAGCCTATTGCATAGCGCCCCATACCCTGCATTCCAGCACCCTGGCCTCTTTGCTATGCCCTTTACAGGCTGAGTTTGTTCTTGCCCCAGGGCCTTTGCACTTGCTGTTTCATCTGCCTGACACCTCATTCCCGCCCCCAACACACACACACACATACACACACAAATCCACGGGGCTCTCTGCTCACTTTGCTCAAGCCTCTGCTCAGACTGCCTGGCCTGATCATCTCCTCCAAAATGACCCCTCTGTCATATTTCATCCCTTTGTCAAGCTTTATTTTTCTTTATACCTCCTGTCACTGCCTCACATTATATTATATGCCTGCCTATCTGTTTATCATTCATTTGCCTTGACAGGTTCCAAACTCACTGAGATACGAAGTTTGGGTGTTTCATTCGCTTCTGAGTCCCAAACACCTAAAATTGTGCCTGGCACCTGCTAGATATTCAGTACCCATTTGTTGAATAAATGCTTGCACATTCTTCTAACAATTGTGTGCTGTTATGAGTTGATATTTATAAAGTCAGTCATCAGAACCGTGCCAAGTGCCATGTGCAAGAATGGCGCATGCAATGGAGATGCACAGTGGAGAAGGACAGAGTCCCTGCACCCACGTTGCTTATGCCTGGTAGCCCGTTGGTTGATGACATGAATTGGCCATGGCAATACAGCATAACACACCCAGAAGACTGGTCTGCATGGGTTGATTTGAGAACAGAGGAGGGTTCTGAAATCTGAATGGGAAGATTGTGAAGACATGCACTGAGAGAAGTGGGTTGGGCCCCTATTTTGAAAGATTTGCTGGAGTTAGCCAGAAGAAAGAGAGGAGAATAGTCTAGACAGAGGAGAGCTATGAACAGACTAACTCAAGGTGGAAAGGTATATGTGGAGGCCAGAACATGGTGGGGAGAATGAATAATTAGATTGGTGTTTTAGAGCCATTATTCAACCTCCAGTACGGAGGGTGTCTTGTGAGGGGCCACTAGACCCAGCCCTGCAGGGAGCCCACTACAGTGACCCCAAAGTGAGGGAAAGAGGACTAAGAAAGGTGGCAGCTATAGGAATGAAGATACCTGCACAGAGATATCATGAGATAACAAGGAGATGAAGTCTCCTGGGCCTGGCAGCTAACTGGACATGGGAGGAGAGTAAAACAATGTTGGCGTGACTTCTCAGCTTGAGGCTAGTGGAGAAGCTGGGTGTGCGCTTGTGTCCTCACTAGTTAGACAGGTCTTGCTTCATCCATCCTGGGCATGGGAGGATTACTTTGAGCATGCATCTATTCTAAAGTTCTGAGGACACAGACCTTTGCACATACAGTGCCTGTGCACATGGTCCCCACAGACAGTCTTGTTCTTCAAGTTCTTCATGTGAAACCCTCTTAAACCGTGGATCCTGAATCCCAACCTGTAACACAACCTGAGGTTTTGACATTTTAAAACAGTTCTGAAAATAAGCCTAAAATTGTCTTTCCCCTCCATCCATGATTTAGCTGCCCAGCCTCTACTATTTGCATTTATGTGAAGATTTTAGGCCCATTTGAATGTCATGAAAAATAAATGTCCAGCCTGGACAACTTAAAAACATCCTGTCTTTACAAAAACTTTTTTGAAATTAGCTAGGAATGGTGTGTGTGCTGGTAGTCCCACCTACTTGAGAGTTTCACTCATGAAACTGACTTGAGAGCCTGAGGGAGGAGAATTGCATAATCCCAGGAGTTGAAAGTTGCAGGAGCTATGATCGACTGCACTGCAGCTTGGGAGACAGAGCAAGACCCTGTCTCAAATATTAATAATAATAATAATAATAATAAATGAAATAAAATAAATGAAATAATTTTATTCCTATTTCTAAGATGATGATAAAATGGAATTTCTTCTTATACTAATTTAGTTTAATAACAATTTATAGTATTTTTCACTGTAAGAGTCATTTGTACATATTACAGACATTTTAGAAAATAAGATGAAGTCAGCCTTAATCATTCTATCCTTACATAGCCACTGTAAATAGTTTGGTTTACTTGTTTCCACAATATTGGAAATATGTTACTATTTCAATGAAATAGAAAGGTTTTGCTCTTTAGTTAGATTTATTGTTCTTTATGACACAAAGTAGAAAGAGGCTTTCTTTTTAGTTGACTGTCCGTAAATGCCCAGTGTTCTTATAAATCTTAATATCTGTGGAGTGAAATACTTTTGCTCTTTGTGGAATTATAGCTTTGCCAGGTTGAGAAACTTGAATAGTTATGACTGCTGAAGATCTTTAAGCAGGTCTATAAACAGGTCTAATATTCACAGCACTGAGATACGTTCCAGAACTAGTTTTCATTAGGAGAGTTTTAAAAGCACCCATTCATCATTATACATTCAACTCTTTGTTCTTTTTGTTTTTAATAATAGGTGCCACTTACTAAGTGTTCATTATACATGACGTGCTAGGCTAAGCACTTTTCTTTTTTCTGAGAGATGGGATCTCACTATGTTGCCCAGGCTGGTCTTGAACTCCTGGGCTCAAGTGATCCTCCCGCTGCAGTCTCGCAAAGTGCTGGGATTACAAGTGTGAGCCAACACACCAGGCCCAATTTGTATGTAAGCTAAGCACTTTACATATATTTACATTTAGCTCTTTCAGGAAGATACAATTATCCCCATTATTACTAAAGAAACTGATAGTTTTTTTTTTTTTAAGTTCAGTAATTTTCCTGAGATCATAAAGGCAAGCATTTGGACTAAATCCCTGACTTCAGAATCAGAGTATGTGACCACTGAGCATGCTGCCCTTGAACTTACATTGTGGTACAATAGGGTACCACAGCCCCTATTTTCCCCTGCAAGCACTTGGTCCCTGTAGGGAAGGGAAGCATACTTAATTCCCCTTCTGACAGGTCAACAGGCTCCCTAAGCAGGGGTTTACTAGAGCTGCCGTCCAGGTCAGGAAAAGCAACACTGTGCTTGTGGTGCTGCTCCTCGGGGACAGAGGCATGGGACAATATCGTCCACCATCATCTCTGCCTTGGACTACCACAGTAGCCTTCTATCAGGACTCACTGTCACTCTCTTGCCTTCTGCAATTCATAGGTAATCAGAGAGCTTTCAAAAGCATCACTCATGACACTGACTTGTTTACAGCCCTCCCCTGCTCGCCGCACTGCACTGACAATGCCATCTAAACCCCTCAGCATAACCCAGGTGGCTCTGTTGTCTGCACTTCTAGTGCCACCCACTCTTGGGCTGATGCCCCTTCTGCCTCAATCACACTCCCCTCCCCTTGGTTCCTCGGTCTTGCCTGGATCTTTCCTGTCTCAGGACACTTAGACTTTCTGTTTCCTCTTCTGGGAAGTGCTCTTCCCTCAGCCCTTCACTCTCCTGGAAGGAGAGGCCATTTGGGCTCAATTCACATGTTGCATCCTTCCCAGCCTATTGAGGTAGTCATTCTTCCCAAACCCCTGCTGTTGCTCTCCAACACCACCCCATTTAATTCCATTCACAGCACTTACCACAGTCTGCTTTGAGTTCACTTCCTTGGCCCCTGGCTGGAATGTAAGCCTATTGGGGCAAGGGATCAATTGGTTTATTTATTGCTATATCCCAGGGCCTAAAACAGTACTCGGTACCTCACTAATAATAAATACTTGTTAGATGAACAAATTAGCCACACAGGCATGAAAAAAATTTTTTTTTTGAGACAGAGTCTGGCTCTGTTGGCCAGGCTGGAGTGCAGTGAGTGGTGCAATCTTGGCTCACTGCAACCTCTGCCTCCCAGACTCAAGCAATTCTCCTGCCTCAGCCTCCCAAGTAGCTGAGATTACTAATTTTTGTATTTTTAGTAGAGACAAGGTTTCACCATGTTGGCCAGGCTGGTCTCGAACTCCTGACCTTCAAGTGGTCTGCCCGCCTCGGCCTCCCACAGTGCTGGGATTACAGGCGTGAGCCACCGCACCCGGCCATGAGAACATTTTCTAATGTCATGTAATAGCATGACAAAATGCTTATAGCATGATGTTGGGGTTACAAGGCCAGTCAGTATTGTATATATAATATGATCACGACCACATATTTTTGTCTTTGTGTTATGATAACATATATATAAGACAAAAGCTACCATCTTAATTATTTTAACTGTACAGTGACATTAAGTAATTCACATTCTTGTGCATACAACTATAAATTTTTAAGAATAAATAGCCTATAAAATGAAAAGTAATACACCTTTATCTACATTTCTGGTTTTTCCTTTTTTTTTCTTACAGTCACAGTAAGGAAAAGAAATCATTTAAATGTGCAAGTGAACTAACAGTTCTGGTCAGATGCTGAAGTATCTCTTTCCTCTCCCATTCTGAGTACATGAACTTGTCAAGACCTAAAAGAGTCTAGCTAGTCACTAGTCCTCTGAAATGCCAAAAATAATAGTTGACTCAACTAGGTTGTACTGCAACACGTTCCTTATCTGTGTCACCCACCAGGCCAGGAGAAGCCTAGACACTCTTTGACTTACCACCAGCCAATCCACGGCTCTTGGAGAGTGGGAATGCGCTTACGTCAATGCATAGGAGTTTAGGCATTCCAGAAGCTTCTGTGCAAAATACAGAACTTTTCTTTTTGGTGTGTGAAGCTCTCAGGTGCTTGGCCTCTTCATGCACACAACTTCTCTGGGGTAATGCTGTTCAGCGGATGTTTCTGCTGCCTCCGTCAGCCTATTAAGGTGTGTAGGGCAGATGATATAATTGCGCTATAAATAAGCAGACAGTAAGGATGGTGCCCTTTCCAGGCAGATCAATAAGCACACAGGAAAACTATTTAGCATCCCAAGTCATTAACACGCTGCTTATACACACAGACTTAGCACACCAGAAAAATAACCTTTGTAACAGTCTGGCAGAAAGTAAATACTGGCCGGGCGCGGTGGCTCAAGCCTGTAATCCCAGCACTTTGGGAGGCCGAGACGGGCGGATCACGAGGTCAGGAGATCGAGACCATCCTGGCTAACACGGTGAAACCCCCTCTCTACTAAAAAATACAAAAAACTAGCCGAGCGAGGTGGCGGGCGCCTGTAGTCCCAGCTACTCGGGAGGCTGAGGCAGGAGAATGGCGTAAACCCGGGAGGTGGAGCTTGCAGTGAGCTGAGATCCGGCCACTGCACTCCAGCCTGGGTGACAAAGAGAGACTCCGTCTAAAAAAAAAAAAAAAAAGAAAAGAAAAGTAAATACTATTCAAATTTTTAATTTCCAGTTGAGAGAGGAGAATGACATAACATCTGCAATTCAAATTAAGAGCACTATTTTATGCCCTTAGTTTCTGGTTTAAAGAGTAGATACATACAACAATACATGCTCCATTTCAAACATCTCACTTATTTATTTATTTATTTATTTATTTATTTATTTATTTAAGACAAAGTCTCACACTGTCGTCCAGACTGGAGTGCTGTGGTGCCATCTCAGCTCACTGCAACCTCCACCTCCCTGGTTCAAGCAATTCTCTGCCTCAGCCTCCCAAGTGGCTGGGACTATAGGCGCCCGCCACCACGCCTGGCTAATTTTTTGTATTTTTTAGTAGAGACGGGGTTTCAGCGTGTTAGCCAGGATGGTCTCGATCTCCTGACCTCGTGATCTGCCCACCTGGGCCTCCCAAAGTGCTGGGATTACAGGCGTGAGCCACCACGCCCAGCCTCATCTCACCTGTTTATTAATAGATGCAACATGCAGAATCCAAGATAGATCACTTGACCTAGAAGTATCTAGGCAGTAACACCCTATATAGGCTGTGGCCTTGTAATTATGAGGTCCAAAGGAAAGCCACTCAAAAGGCTGAAAGACACTGGGTCTGTTTTTGTATAGAAGTAACCAGGGCCAAAGTGCAGCCTGGGAGATGGATGGCAGAGAGAACACATCACACAACTCAGCAAGAAAGGAGTAGAAGGAAACCAAGACTATTCATTTCTTCAACCACAGCTTATAGAAAAAAATATTTAACAACTGATATGCCATGGGTACCGAACCATCAGAACAAATATCTGTATTTCTGGAGCAGAGTCCTGGAGGTTCCTTGCTAGACCAAGCCTCAACACTTTCGTTCACTAGATCACAGTAAGGCTTGGGGGAATCTTGGGAAGAGGTCAAGGCAGTGGGTGGCAAAGCGGTACTCAAAGCTCAGGGCGGCAGCTGAATATTTCACCAAGCAGCACGATCATATCTGATATGCGTATACCAGCTGACCAGCAGCCTTACCTTCTTTCCACTTCTGTTCATTTACTGCCTGCTGTGTTTGAGTCCTGGAGATACTCACTGAGAATACAGAGCTAAAAGCTCCATCCTTAAGCTGTCCCTTGAGGAGCTCATGCCTTTGTGCATCAAACAATTAAACAGATAACTGCAATATAGTGTGTGAGAAGTGCAATCACAGAGGTAAGCTACAGTTCTATGGGAGCCTCCTCTCTGTTTCTCTTCCACACATGCGCGTGCACACACACACACACACACACTGCAAACCATTAGCTCCCTTGGTTTCCCAGGATATTATTCAAGTTCTGCTTCTGCAATCCTTCTTCCCTTTCTGATAAGACTAGATTCCTGAGATGTAGGCTCTTTCTCTTCCTCTTTTCCAAACAATAAATTTACATTATATTTAGAAACAATAATCGATATTTAGAAAAAAAAATCTTTACCCAACAAAGAATACACATTTTTTATAAACTTAACCAGAACATTTACACACTTGACAATTTATTGGGCCACAAAGGAAATCACAAAAAATTCCAAAGGAATGAGGTAATTAGGTCATGTTCTTTCACCACAGGGCACTGAAAATAGAAACCAACAGTAGGAACGTATCCCCTCACCCCATAAATTTGACAATTAAAAATATTATTCTAAGTAAGTTCTGGATTAGAAAGTAAACTGTGATGAAAATGGAAAATATTTAGAAATGAAACACAATAAAAGCACCCACATAAAAACATATTAGGTACAGCTAAAACTGTACCTGAGTGGAAATTTGGAGCTTAAATTCATTTTTTTAGATAACAAAAGAGGTTTGAAATTTAAGGAATTAAGCATTCAACTTAATGATCTAGAAAGAAATAATAATAAAGAATCTAGAAAGAAAAAACTAGAAGAAAAGAGAAATAAATGTAAAACCATAAAAAGAATCTAAAACCAAGAATATAAATATTATTTATAAACCAAAAGGTTGTTAATAAAAAAGACTAATAAAATAGACAAATTTCTGGAAAAACCGATTAGAAAAAAGAGAAAAGGCTAAAAACAATATTTGGGATAAAAACACTATAAACAAGTCTTTGCCTATAATTGTGAAAACTTTCCTGATATGGTCAACTTCACAGAAATTACAAAATGGACACAAAAGGAAATAGAAAACCTTAATATGCTAGTAACTATTAAAATAATTGAATGGCTAGTCAAATACCTCTCCTCAAGCAAGGCAGTATGTTCTGACAACTTTACAGGCGGGTTTAACCAAACTTTCAAAGAACAGACAATTTTATTTTAGGCAAGCAGTTCCAGATAATAGAACAAAAGGGAAAAGCTATTTAACTCATTTTTTGAGGTTACTATAGACATAAAAGTATGTATTTTAAATAAAAACAACAGAAAATTATAAGCCAATATCATTTATGAATATAAAGAATTCTGAATAAAAACCTTACAAATCTAATTTAGCAGTATATAAAAGTAATCATAACAGTGGGGTTTATCCTATAAAAATATCCATGACTCAACATTAGAAGACTATATTAAGTTACTTTAAAATATGACGATATTAAAGGGAGGAGAGCCATAAATTGTTGGCAATAAAATTCAACACCCATTTATTTAAAAAATAGTAAAACTTTTAGCAAACTTGGAATACATGGAGATTTTAACTTGATCAAGATTGTTTTTGAAACTGTAATAATGTTACAATAACTGATGAAACGTCAAACACATTTCTACTTAAGCCAGTGTATTCATTATCATTCCTACTACCTGGTATCACACTGGAGGTTCTTCCCAATGAAAAGGGACAAGAAAAGAAAAGGCAGAAGAATCTTGGAGGAAAAGATAATATGGCCATTTTTTTTTGAGACAGAGTTTCACTCCTGTTGCCCAGGATGAAGTGCAATGACCTGATCTAGGCTGGAGTGCAATGACCTGATCTCGGCTCACCGCAACCTCCGCCTCCCAAGCAGCTGGGATTACAGGCATGTGCCACCACATCCGGCTAATCTTGTATTTTAAGTAGACATGGGGTTTCTCCATGTTTGCCAGGCTGGTCTCAACTCCTGACCTCAGGTGGTCCACCCGCCTCGGCCTCCCAAAGTGCTGGGATTACAGGCGTGAGCCACCGCGCCGACTGATATGGCTATTATTTTCAGATTGTCTACTTGAAACCCAAGAGAATCTTCAGGCAAACTGTTAGAGGATTCAGCAAAGTTTCTGGATACAAGATCAACATATATAAATCAACAGCATTCTTTGATACCAATTAGAAAACACAGTGAAGAAAATATTATCATTCACAATAGCAACAGAAATGATATTGATCCTGAGAATAAGTTAAGCAAATTACGTTCAGGGCTTTATAGGGAAAATATCAAAAGTTGCTGAAAAAGGAAAAAGAAAAGCTGAATACATGAATAAAAAGAAAGGCTTAATACTCTTTCCCCAGATGAGTCAATAGCTCAATAAAGGTCATTTGGAAAAAGAAGTACAAGGATGGGAAAAGAGTTGTTTCAATTATCTATTGGTGTATAACAAACCTCCTACAATGTAATGGCTTGAAGCAACCATTGTGATTCTGCAGTCTGGAATGGGCTCAGCTATGCAGTGCTAGTGTGCTTGCAGGCAGTCACTCAGGTGGCCACAGTTAGCTGGGGACCACTCGTCTGGGTTGCTAAGATGGCTGGGCTCCTCTCTTTGCCTAGCAAGTCTCAGGGCCTGTGGTCTCTTCCTGCGGGTCTCTCCAGCAGGGTAGCCAGACTACTCACATGGTGGCTCAGGACTCCAAGAGTGCAAGGCCTGCCTAAGGTTTATTTTTTATTTTTATTTATTTATTTTTATTAATTTTTTTTTTTTTTTTTTTTTTTTGGAGACAGAGTCTCGCTCTCTCCCCCAGCCTAGAGTTTAGTGGCACGATCTTGGCTCACTGCAACCTCTGCCTCCTGGGTTCAAGCGATTCTCAGGCCTCAGCCTCCCTAGTAGTTGGGATTACAGGTGCCTGCCAGCATGCCTGCCTAATTTGTTTGTTTGTTTGTTTTTTCAGTAGAGACGGAGTTTTGCCATGTTGGCCAGGCTGGTCTCGAACTCCTGACTTCAGGTGATCTACCCTCCTTGGACTCCCAAAGTGCTGGGTTTACAGGCGTGAGCCACCAGGCCCGGCCCCTTGCCTAAGGTTTAGATCAGGAACTGACACAGTATTACTTCTAGTTCATCCTAAGATTAAAACAAGTCACAAGGCCAACCTAGATTTGAGGGGAGGGGACTACACAAGGGTTTGTATACAGGAGGTGTGCTCATCATTGAATCTGCCACCAGGGGCCTATCACCCATCAAGATTTGTAAAGTTACAGTATAGTGTAGCGTTTGTAAAGTTACATTGTAGTGTTGGTGCAAGACTAGATAAATCAGTCAATGGATCAGCACAGAGAACCCCAAAACATGTCTGCATATGTGGAAACTTGATGAAAGAAGTGTCATTATACATCAGCAAGAAAAGCGTAGACTTTTAAAAGTAGGGGTGGGACAAATGATACTTTGTACCCATGATGAATTTCAACTGCTATAATTCTTTGATACTCCTCCCTCTAAGATATGGAGTGTAATTCCCCTCCCATGGAGTGTGGGCTAGACTTGGTGACTCACTTCTAATGAACAGGATAAAGTGGAAGGGACAGTGAGTGACTCTAGAAACTGTCATAAAAGGCACTGCAGCTTCCTACTTACTCACACTTTCCCTCTGTCTTGCCTCACTCACTCTGGGGGAAGCCAGCTGCCATGTCATGAGGATTTTCAGGCAACCTTGTGAAGGAACTGAGGCCTTCCCCCAACAGCCATCTGAATGTGCCATCTTGGAAGCAGATCTTCCAGCATGGCCTTCAGATGTGTCTTAGTCTGCTCAGGTTGTTATTTAAAAAAAAAAAAATATATATATATATATATATATATACACACACACACACATACACACACACACACACAGGCCGGGCGCAGTGGCTCATGCCTGTAATCCCAGCACTTTGTGAGGCCAAGGCGGGGGGATCACCTGAGGTCAGGAGTTCAAGACCAGCCTGGCCAACATGGTGAAATCCCATCTCTACTAAAAATACAAAAAATTAGCTGAGTGTGGTGGCGGGCACCTGTAATCCCAGCTACTCAGGAGGCTGAGGCAGGAGAATCGCTTGAACCTGGGAGGCAGAGGTTGCAGTGAGCCAAGATCATATCATTACACTCCAGCCTGGGCAACAAGAGTGAAACTCTTTCTCAAACAAACAAACAAACAAAAAAACCAGCAACAACAACCACAAGCTGGATGCCTTAAGCAATAGACGTTTGTTTCTCACAGTTCTGGAGACTGGGAAGTCCAAGATCAAGATGCCAGCAGATCTCTTTTCATGAGTGCACTAATCTCATCATGAGGGCTCCATTCTCATGACCTCATCTAAACCTAATCACTGCCCAAAGACACCACCTCCAAACACCATCACACTGGGGATTAAGGCTTCAACACATGAACTTGGGGGGACACAAACATTTAGTCCACAGCAAGATGACTGCAGCTCTGTCCCACAGCTTAACTCCTGAGTCAGAGCTACCCACTGAGTTGTTCCCAGGTTCCTGACACTCAGACACTATGAGATAATAAATGTTTATGCTGCTAGGTTGGGGATTGTTTGTTATGCAGCAGTAGATAACTAATATAATGCCTTATCCCTAAAACGAAGTAAAATTGGATCACACCTTACACAAAGAACTTTAAAACATTTTAGAAAATAAAATAAGAGGCTGGGCGCGGTGGCTCATGCCTGCAATCCCAATCCCGTCTCTACTAAAAATACAAGACATTAGCCGGGTGTGGTGGTGAGTGCCTGTAGTCCCAGCTACTTGGGAGGCTGAGGCAGGAGAATGGCATGAACCCAGGAGGCAGAGCTTGCAGTGAGAATATCTGTGGTTGTAGAAAATATTTCTTAAACCAGACACATATCCACATACAATAGACACATGCAATAAAGAAAAAGACACGATGACCAAGGTTAAAAGATTAATGACAAACAAGGCGAAGATATTTGCATCCTACAGTATCCAGAATATAAGAAGAATCAATTATTAAGTAAAAGACAAGCAGCCCAATAGAAAAACAAGTAAAATAAATAAACAGATAATCCACAGAAGAGGAAATCTAAATGACCATTAAGCCATCTTTAGTAACAAGAGCAATGCCAATTAAACCAGGGTGAGATTCTCTTTTCCATGCATCAGAATGACAAAAGTTAACAAATATAAAAATATCAAGGGTTGATCAGGATGTGGAAAATGGGAATTCTCAGACATTGCTGGTGAGAATACATATTGTTAGAGCCATTATGGAAGCAATTTGGCAGTATGTAGTTAAACCGAATATGTACATACTCTGTGAGCTGACAAGTCCACTTTTAGCAGTTCCAGAGATTCCATCGAGCATTTCTGGCACAATAGCACAAGAAGGCCCATACAAGGTAGTTATTGCTGAATTGATTGCAGTAGAGAAATATTGGAAACAACCTAAATGTCCATTTATAAAATGAATAAATAAAATACAGTATATTTAAGGCCAAGCACGGTGGCTCACGCCTGTCATCCCAGCACTTTGGGAGGCTGAGACAGGCAGATGACCTGAAGTCAGGAGTTCAAGACCAGTCTGGCCAACATGATGAAACCCTGTCTCTACTAAAAATACAAAAAAATAGCTGGGTATGGTGGCACATTCCTGTGATCCCAGCTACTTGGGAGGCTGAGGCAGGATAATCGCTTGAACCCAGGAGGCAGAGGTTGCAGTGAGCTGAGACTGCACCACTGCTCTCCAGCCTGGGTGACAGAGCAAGACTCTGTCTCAAAAAAAGAACAACTTAAAAAGAAAAAAAAAAGATAGTATATTTAAAGCAATACTATACCAGACTAAAAGAATATAGATTTCAATATGCATTGGTCTCAGAAACATAATATTGATTGATTAAAATAAAAATGTGATTACTTTTATATTGATGTTAAAACCACATGCAAACAATTCTACATTTTAATGAATGTATATGTGTGTGTGCATGTGTGTGTGTGTCTGTCTGTTTAAAATAAATTGGAAGAACTCAGGACTGTGTGCTAAAGCCGTATGTAAATTAAACTTCAATACACGGCTTAAAAAATAGACTGGGAAGACAGCAGTGGTTAATTTTATATGTCAAATGTAAAAATGACTGGGCCAGAAAGTGTCCAGATATTTGGTCAAACATTATTGTAGATGTTTGAATAATAGAATACCATTTAATGAGATGAACATTTGAATCCATAGACTGAATTTAGCAGATTGCCTTCACTCTGGTAGAGGTGGAGCTTGGTCTCATCCTATCTCTTGAAGGGCTGATTAGAACAAAAAGGCCAGCTCTCCCCTGAGTAAAAGAGAATTTCTCCTGCCTGACTGCCTTCAAACTGGGACATTGGCTTTTTTCCTGCCTGTGGACTCAAACTGAAACATCACCACTTTCTGGGTGCAGAACCTGCCACCTTCAGATTGGAACTATACCATCAGCTCTCCTGGGTCTCCAGCTTGCCAGCTCACCCTGCAGGTCCTGGCACTTTCGCACCTGCATAATCATGTGATATTACATATAAAATATACATATAACATTAGTAAATTTGTATATAGAATATATGTATATTCATTATAATGCAACATACATACACTATATATACATTGGTATGTTGTATTTTTGCATCATACAATATCCAGAACATAAAAAGAATCCATTATTAAGTAAAAGATAAGCATCCCAATAGAAAAACAAGTAAAACAAATAAATAGATAATCCATGGAAGAGGAAACCTAAATGACCATTAAGCCATCTTTAGTAACAAGAGCAATGCCAATTAAACCAGGGTGACATTCTATTTCCTATCCACCAGACTGACAAAAATTAACAAATGTAAAATGTATATATACATTATATATACTAACGTGCAACATATATACGTTAGTATATATAATACCAGAGTAAAAGCATATGCTATACCAGAGTATATTAGTACATTAGTATATATAATACCAGAGTAAAATAATATACTACAGTTATAGATGTATATGTTAGTAGCATATATGTAGTATATATTAGGAGTATTATATTTATTATATACATAGTATATATAGTATATATGCAGTATACATTAGTATATATAATGTATATACGTTGCACATTAGTATAGACAATTATATGTACAATATACATTAGTATATATAATGTATGTATGTTACATTAGTTCTAGTTCTTTTTCCCCTCTGTGAAACCCTGACCAATCTCAGTGTATGTCCTCTGTACATACACTAAATAGCCGGTAGCAATTGGTTCTTCAGATAAGGAAAGGGGAATGGGAACGGCTACTAAAACTTCAATATTTCATTTGTATAATTTAAAAAGACTGAAACAAATGTAACAAAGTGCTAATGATAATCATTTCTGGGTTGTGGATTGGCAGCTATCGTTATATCATTCCTCATAGTTTTCTCTATTTTTGAAATTTCTCCAAAAAGAAATAAACTGCTCTCTATACAAAATTCAGAAAGTAAAGTATAACGCAGAAAGTAAAAATTACTCATGATTCCAAAATTATTGACATTTTGGCGTATATATTTCTAGACCTTTTCTTTACATATACATAGGGTACACCTGCATATATATATATACTCCCTCCACCTTATAAAAATAGCTGTTTTGTAGCCTGCTTTTAGCAATCAAGAGTCTTAGCAAGGCCAGGCACGGTGGCTCATGCCTGCAATCCCAACACTTTGGGAGGCCAAGACAGGAGGATTGCTTGAGCCCAGGAGTTCAAGACCAGCCTGGACAACGTGGAGAAACCCTGTCTCTAAAAAATAATAATAATTTTAAAATAATAATTTTTAAACAGTCTTAACAGACATCTTTCCACATCAATATTTTGAAACACTGAATAATGTCTTTCAGAGAATAGTTGAAGTCTAATTTATTTAACCGTTCTCTTATTTATAGCTATTTTAGTTGTTTCCAGATTTGTTTTTTGGGTTTTTCTTTAACAAATATTATTGCAATGAAAATCCTCAAATAGACACGTTTTTATCTTTTTATTTCCTTAAGTATAGATTCCTAAAGTGAAATTGCTTCATCAAAGAATAGCTGTATTTTAATCACTTTTGAAACACACTGGCAAGCTACCCTCCCTGCCAGAAAGGTTGTCCCAGTTTACACTTTCCCACACCCTCGCCAACACCAAAAACTAGACCTTTCAACGCTATCTGGACCAACATCTCTGTGGCTTTTGTGTTACCTCCAGGAAGCATCTAACTTCCTGGAATTCTTAATAAAATCTCAAATCTTTAATCAATAACATAGTTTTTGTTTGTACCAACACCAACCTGAAAAATCTTTAAAATACTAATTTATATTTATAACATACATATGTTTCAAGAATGGATGGATGTGTATTGAGTAAATGTGTATTGAGTTAATTATATGTGTTCTCAATGGTCCTAAGGTCCCATTTCTCCTTAGCCTAATGGAATTTCCTCTTGTTTAGGAGTCACATATTTTCATTTCCATCACTCTTGGAAGGCACCCAGAATTGCTAACCAAATTCTGGCTCCTTTTGAAATGAGGCCTGCATTTGCAGAGGTCACGGGACATACAGGTGTTCACATCGGCCTCTGTGTAAGTTACCTGGCCTGGCTCCTGCCAGGGCTATGCACCAGTGACCACTGAGCCCCCAGATTAAAGGCAGGAGCTTGCCCCAGCAGTGGCGTTCCATGCTATTTATTCAAGGGACTCCAGAATTAGAAGCACCAGTTTTATTTGTAATTAGTTGGCCCTTCAACTGCTCAGAATCTCTTCCTTCTCTGGATAAGTTTTGTTTTCAATTTTCAACTTGTGAAGGATTCTGTTCAGACTGAGTGTCAAGCAGGTGACCTATCTCTTCTTGCCCAGGTTGCAGAAACACAACGAGGTCACGGTTTTATTGTATAAGGGTCAGTAGAATAGTTAAGAGTAGCAGGGAAAAAACACTCACTAGAATGAAGCTGGGTACAAAGTCTAATGGCAATCACAGCATCTATTTAGAACGCTCAGTAGAGATAAAGGTGTAGGACTTTTACTGGCAACATCTGAGACAGTGACTTGAAAGCCAAGCTTTGGAAATAGACGCACAGACTAGAGCCCTGGGATGGAAGTGTGAGACCACAGGGACAGGCTTCTTATAAAAAAGAACGAGATGGTGTCCTCTGCCGGGACATGGATGGAGCTGGAGACCATTATCCTTAGCAAACTAGTGCAGGAACAGAAAACTGAATACTGCATGTTCTCATGTATAAGTGGGAGCTAAATGATGAGAACACATGGACGCATAGAAGGGAACAACACACACTGGGGCCCTTCAGAGGGTTAAGAGTGGGAGGAGGGAGAGGAAAGAAAAACAACTGGTGAGTACTTGGCTTAATACCTGGGTGATGAAATAATCTGTACAACAAACCCCCATGTCACAAGTTTACCTATGTAACAAACCTGCACTTGTGCCCTGAACTTAAATTAAAAGTTAGAAAAAAAAGAATCTTCTAAAGGCAGCGACACCAAGTATGAGTGGGTGGCAGACGCCGAGGGCTGAGAAACCCTGTGCTGTGACCTTAACCAGTTAGAACAAATTTGTGTGTGTGTGTGTGTGTGTGTGTATATATATATACACATTATATATATATATAATGTATATATACACATTATATATAATAATGCCATATATATATATATGACCTGGTCTTACTCTGTCGCCCAGGCTGGAGTGAGTGCCATAGCACAATCATAGCTCAGAGCAGCCTCAAACTCCTGAACTCAAGTGACCTTCTCACCTCAGCCTCCCAAGTAGCAGGGACTACAGGCCCACACCACCACATCTGGCTAAGTTTTTTGTTGTTGTATTTTGGAGTTTTTTTGTTTTTTTCAGTTGATTTCTCTGAACTTTTTGTAGAGACAGGGTCTTGCTATGTTGCCCAGGCTGGTCTCAAACTCCTGGCCTCAAGAATCTTTCCACCTTTGCCTCCCAAAGCCCTGGAATTACAGGTATGAGCTGCTCCCAAGCCTGGCCAAGAATGTGCTTCTTAAGCCCCCACATATTCATTACTCAAGTGTTTATTGAGAACCTAGTATGGGCTGGACACTGTGCCCAGTGCTGGGGAGAAAAGTCCTGGTTCTTTGATCGGCTTCCCGACCCAAAGTTCTGCCAAATAGGGTAACAGACATATGCCCAACTCTACCAGGCAGGGGCTCAGCAAGACAACTAGACAAGAAGCAGGGAAACCTGCAGCCTCTCTGCACCTCTATGTCCAGTTACCCTCAAGACTGTTCTGGCCGCAGTTTCCTTATCTGAAAATGTTAGTGGGTGCCCAAGGTCCCGGCCAGTCCCAGTATCCCCTGCCTTGTATCCATTCATTCCATGAAGAGTAAATACCTGCCAGGTACCATGCTGGACTATTTTGGAAATCCAAGCTTGTGCCATAGGGGCAAAGAGAAACTGTAAAAGTCACTGACTCAATCAATATTTTTAAAATGTACACAGAAATAAGGCTGGGCATGGTGGCTCATGCCTGTAATCCCTGCACTTTGGGAGGCTGAGGCGGGCAGATCGTCTGAGGTCAGGAGTTCAAGAGCAGCCTGGCCAACACGGTGAAACCCTGTCTCTACTAAAAATACAAAAATTAGCTGGCCGTAGTGGCGGATGCCTATAATCCCAGCTACTTAGGAGGCTGAGGCAGGAGAATCACTTGAACCCGGAAGGCAGAGGTTGCAGTGAACCACGATCATGCCACTGCACTCCAGCCTGGGCAAGAAGACCGAAACTCTGTCTCAAAAAAAAAAAAGTACACAGAAATAAGTGGTCTGTAGTGGAAATTCAGATCAGTCCAGATGTTGATCTGGAACGCAGAAGCCTGGCTTTGCTTTTCTTCCCTCTCACTCCCTCTAACCATCGCATATTCTTTATAAAACCTGTGTGCGCCCAGGCTTTGTGGTTAAGCAGAACATTCCCTGAAAGTTGGCTCCAAAATGCAATAGCCACATTTTTTTTTTCTCTGAGAACAGTGGAAGCACTTATCACTGTATCCACTGCATGGAGACCTAACTACCTACATATACCTATGCTGGACACTATGCCAAACTCATTAATATTCACAACCTGACCAAAGATCCAGGAGCTTTGAAGGAAAATCTGGGTGGTTGGTTTTAATCCTTCAAAACTCAATTCACAGTTACTCTTAGCAGGAGCATGTAACTCATCAGGAAGCAAATGAAATGCACAGAATATATTTTATCATCTGGAGACATGGAAAGTTTCTACACATGTATTTCTATACATATAATCCCATGTCAAAATTGTGTCACAATTCAAAAAACCATACTGCTCTAGAAATGAGATGAGCTGTCTATAGTGGAATTCTTTTTAGTTTTTATTTTTTAACTAATAGAGAAGTATTTTCAATGAATTATAAGAAAACCATGGTTTATTTGTAAAGAGAGCTGTAAGGATCTTTGATCTGCTCCAATCAGGAGACCAACTGATGAGCTATTTTTGTCATAACTACACTGTTATACTGATGGTTCATTTGGGTATTGCAAATGATTAAGGCACACAATTATGTACTTTATAATGGAGGCTACCTTCTAATTAGATGAAGTAAAGAAGATGAGATGTAGGGGTGAAATACATATATTTTCTCAGAGTTAGATTGGTGTTCAAAAATATTAAAATTCATGAGGTTTAGCATGCATTTATTCTCTGTTTTACTTTTAAAGACTTGTTTATTAAAAAGTACACTAACCAAAAGTGATGTTCGTCAGTTATCACAAAGTGCTCACATCTGTGTAACCACCTTCCAGGTCAAGAAATGGAACATTATCAGCACCCAAGAAGTTCCCTTCCAGCCCCTCTATCATTATGTGTTCTCCTCTCCCCAAAGGCAATCACTATTCTCACCTCTAATGACAAAGGTTTTTTTTTTTTTTTTTAACATCATATAATGGAATGATATAATATGTACTCTGTTTCATACGACTTCCTTTATTCAACATGATGTTTTGGAAATTCAGCCAGTGTGCTATGCACAGCTGCAGTTCATTTATTTGATTGCTGTGTAATATTCCATCATATGACTAAACCACAATTTCTTCATTGATTCTACTATTCAGAGATATTCGGCTTTGGTTACAATTGGAGGTTGTTACAAATTGCGCTGGGATGAATGTTCTGGCACATGTCTTTTGGTGCGTATCTCTGCATGGATTTCTCTTGGGTGGATACCCAGGAATGAAATTGCTGGGTCATAGGTTGTACGAATGTTCAATTTTGAGAAATAATGCCAAATAGTTTTACAAAGTGGTTGTACAGCTTCATTTATTCTTGGCAGTCACTCTTTCTATTTCTGGCAAGGGAAAGTCGAGTGAGTAGGATTTTTAGTGTCTTACAGGTTTCTTGGAACAAGTATCTTTTTACAAACACCATTTGAATGAGTAAGTTTAAAATACTATAATTAGGGGTTTTGAGATTAAATTACTTTCTAAACCACAGATTTTTTAAAAAAAGAAGTGCAAAAGTGCTTGGGGCAAAATACACTGGGGATTTCCTTGTTGCCAAAATAGCTGAAAAGGAATTCCAGATGTTAAGCTCAAATAATTCACAGCTAGGCTGGACAACCTCTGAGTTTTTCGTATCTTGGGGATTTCAATAAAACAAACAAAACACTGAGAGACGCTAGACTCACCACTATCAAGCAATGTCACTCACTGGAGCTTAAGTAAATAAGCAAACATTTTAAATATAACCATAGTTCCCAGAGTTCCACCAAGAAGTAGGACAGGTTTGAAGATTTAAAAAATAAACCACCACAGTATCTAAGGTTGGAAGCTTCCTTCTTCCTGATATGAAATAAACAATTGTAATTGGAAATACAGTGGGTAAGGTTTCCAAAAGATACTAAAATACCCACTGGTGCTGTTCCCCCCACCGAAACTTGATTTTTCCGTGTACAGCTGTATTTATTACCCCTGTAAAGCTCTGAAGTTATTCTCTGGCAGGATCGTGAGAGAATGGGCTCACCAGCACCCCTTGGGTTACTTAACCTGTTTCATGCCAAGTTTAGCAAGGTCCCATGATTAAGACATTAACTTTTTTGTACGTACAAGTTTAAATACAAGGTTAAATAGCCGGTTAAGAAAATTATCCTGATACCTCACATTAAACATGTTTTTTAAGAGTTGTGATTAAAAGGGATAAACAAACAAGTATATTCACTCAGTGGGATCTACGTAGCAATGAGAACGAATGAACTACAACTACTAGAAATGATATAGACAAACCTCACATACATAGTGAAAGAAGCCAAACACGAAAGAGCGCATACTGTGTGATTTCATTTATAGGAAACTAATTTATGGCGGCACAGGTCAGAATCGTGTGCTAAAAGAAGGGTTGATTGGGAGGCGTTTCGAGCTTGTCTTCTGGGGTGCTGGTCGTGTTCTGTTACTTCATCTGCATATTGGTCACAGGAGTGTATTTATTTTGTAATAGTTTGTGATGTTTGTGTGATGTATGTGATGACTGGCGCACTTTTCTGTTATAGATATATACATATATTTTAGACGGAATCTCCCGCTGTCGTCCAGGCTGGAGTACAGTGGTGCAATCTCGGCTCACTGCAACCTTCGCCTCCCATATTCAAGCGATTCTCCTGCCTCTGCCTCCTGGGTAGCTAATTTTTGTATTTTTAGAAGAAACGGAGTTTCGCCATCTTAGCCACGCTGGTCTTGAGCTCCTGCCCTCAGGTGATTTGCCTGCCTCAGTCTCTCAAGGCGCTGGGATTACAGGTGTGAGTCACCGTCCCCGGACAGACTTTAGTGTTCTAAAAAAAATAAGATTGCTGTTGAGAGGAAAGTGTGGGCTGACTATAAGCATGATTTTTTTTTTCAACCGTCCAGTAGCTTAGGATACTAAATAGCTCATTACTTGCTCAGAAGCACAATGCCTCCGCAAATCTTTAGCAGGAACGGTTACCGTCTCACGGCATAACAACTGTGTATTGGGCTTTGTGTTAGGTCCGATACACAGATTAACTCCAGTCCTTACAACAGACGCTCAAAATAGCTAACACTGTCCCCAGCTCTGAGATTAAAAAAAAAAAAAAAAAAAGAGATGTTTAACCTTTGCCCAGAGCTAGGCAGCTAGCCAGCATCTGCTCCCAAGCCCAGGCTCCCTCCTGAAGTCCAAGTGGGCCAAAATGCCACTGTGTGGGCCCAGCGCTATTTCCCACTGCGAGGAACCTCCTGCACAAGCTCAACATCCAGGGCCATCTTGAAGAGGGCTGGACTCTGAAGGCCAACACGCGACGGCAATGTGTCATCTGATGACCGGTAGGGGCAAGGTCACTGGTGCTGCAGAGACCTTAGTTCCTCTTTTTTTTTTTTTTTTTTTTTTTTAAGATGGAGTCTCTGTCTCCCAGGCTGGAGTATAGTGGCACAACGTGCTGGCAACCCTCGCTCGCTCGCTCGTGGCGCCTCCTCGGTCTCGGTGTCCACTCTGGCCGCACTTGGGGAGCCCTTCAGCCCACCACTGCATTGTAAGGGCCCCTCTCTAGGGCTGGCCGAGGCCGGAGCCGGCTCCCTCTGCTTCCAGGAAGATGTGGAGAAAGAGGCGCGGGAGGGGGGTGGGGGGAACCGAGGCTGCGCCGCGGCGCTTGCGGGCGGCACTTGCTGGCTTGATCGGAGTCTAAGACCCGTGCGTGGACGGCCATTCCCTCTTCGCGGGGTCGCTGGCCACGACAGTGGGTCTCCCTCTCTTTCTCGCTTCTTCTTTTTTCGTCTTGGTTATCTGGGTCGAGCTCCCTTTGCATTGCCAAAAGTCCCCGGACTACGTGCCACAAAGTCCACAGGTGAGTACCAGCGGAAGGTGAACCCGACTGAGTTTCTGGGATGGGTGGGGACTTGGAGAATTTTTGTGTCTAGCTAAAGGATTGTAAACGCACCAATCAGCACCCTGTGTCTAGCTAAAGGTTTGTAAATGCACCAATCAGCACTCTGTCAAAACGGACCAATCAGGTCTCTGTAAAACGGACCATCAGCGCTCTGTAAAAGGGACCAATCAGCTCTCTGTAAAAGGGACCAATCAGCTCTCTGTAAAATGGACCAATCAGCAGGATGTGGGTGGAGCCAGATAAGGGAATAAAAGCGGGCCACCTGTGTTGCCAGTTGTAAATCTTTGTTGTTTTTTTTTTCCCACGTGGTGGAAGTGTTAGTTCTTTATATTCTGGGTTAGTATTATTTTCGTGAGTTGTAACACTCCTTGTGAAAGTCTGTGGGTTTATTTCTTGAGGCAGTGAAACTGCTAGGAGAGATGAAAAACTTTGGATCTGCTCTGTGTAAATGTGATACCACTAAGGTTTGCAGCTTTATTTCTGAAGCAAGCAGGATCCCAAATTCGCTGGAAAAGAAAATTTCGGACACGTCTGAGTATCTGAAGTAACAAACTTTAGGTGTGGTATTTTTAAGAAGTGAATATCTGAAGTAACAAACTTAAGATGTAATGTTTTTAAGAAGTATGACACCACGAGAGTTAGCAGCTTCGTTCTTTAAGTCAGTGAGATCAAGAACCTATCAACTCTGGACCCAACGTGGGCTCACTGCAATCTGTCTGTTGGGTTTAGGGTGATTTTCTTGCCTTAGCTTCCCGAGTAGCTGGGATTACAGGCATGCATTACCGCAACTGGCTGACTTTGTCGTATTTTTAGTAGAGATGGGGTTTCGCCATGTTGGCTAGGCTGGTCTTGAACTCCTGACCTTAAGTGATCCACCTAACTTGTCTTCTCAGAGTGTTGGTATTACAGGCAGGAGCCACAGGGGCAGGCCCTTACTTTTTTCACGGTCAACAATTTATTGCCACCTTCCTCATTACATTAGCCAGGTGAAAATGCTTTCCAGCTTACCACAGCTGCTGGGCGGAAGAGGGCGATGCATTATGAAGAGTGCCCAGCTGTGGGCCAGTGAGGAGGCCACCTTAAACCGTGTCAGTTCATAGAGGCAGTTTCAACTCAAGACTAGTGATTGAATTGTTATGAACCACAACGCTCTAGACCGAGGTGCTGTCCTCATAGAGCAACCGCTTCACTCCAAACCCAACACGCACGTCTCGTGTTTCAGGAAGCCTTCCCGGCTACGCAGTGCCACAGGGCTCTCACTGGCATTTTAGGGAGTCCCACATACAAAATTCAGTTTAATCTTCACCAGGTGCCAGTAAGGGCTATGCCCTTTCTTCAGATGAGGAAACCAAAATTTGGAGAGGTTAAGTGGTTCACAAAAGGCCAAAACATTAGTAAGTGGCAAAGGTGAGATTCAAAGCCGGGTTTTGTCTTGTACCCATCCCATAGCCCTATGACCTAACTCTCCGTGCTCTGCTACCCCGCAGCTCCGTGTGTGACAGTTTTGGAATTGTCACAAGATCCTGTAATCATTGATTTATTTGCATGACTCCCTGACTAGATGGTGAAAATTGGAAGCGTCTCCGTTGATTCCATATCCCAATCCTTAGTAAAGTCCTTGATAAATAGCATATGCTCAAAAAGGTTCTTGAAAGAATGAAACGAAGAGTCCTGCCTATAATCCTGCATCTCTCTCAGCTGAACGTTAGAGACCACGCACACTCACATGCCCTCGGTTTCCGTATTTGTAAAAAGGGTATAAAAATGCTTCCCATTTCATGAGGCTGTTGTCTTGGTCCATGTTGCTATGAAAAAACCATAGACTGGGTGCTTTAAAAAAGATTTATTTCTCACAGTTCTAGAGACTGAAAGTCCGAGATGAAGGTGCTGGCAGATTTGATAACTGGTGAGGGCTCTCCTCCTGGTCTGAGGATGGCCACCTTTTTGCCAAATCCTCACATAGAGGAGAGAGAGTTCTAGTGTCTCTTCGTCGTCTTAATCCTATAACGGGGACTCCACTCTAACGACGTGATGTAAACTTGATGACCTCCCAAAGACCCCATTTCCAAATACTATCATATTGGGAGTAGCGCTTCAACATACGAATTTGGAGGGGAACACAAACAGTTGTTATAAAAATTAAATGGATTAAAATTCGTTAAGCAGTAGAGCAATACCTGGTACACGGTGAAATTAGCCAAGTCACCTCAGCAGCTTACAGGCAAAGCCCCTGTGGGAATACAAAGAAAAGAATTCTCCCCTTTTTTGGATGCACACTGGACGTCGGATGCTATGACTTACATGTGCTCGCCACTCGAGCACTCTGTGGTATTACCACTGTGGTACTACCAGTGCTGTTACCTCTGTCTTATGGATGAGAAAGAGGCTTCAAGAGGTGAGGGGACTCACCCAAAGCCACCCAGTCAGTCAGTTGTGCAGCTGGGATGTGAGCCCAGCTGTGTCTGCCTTCAAGCCCTGTGCTCTTAAACAATGGGCCTTAGGAAGGCTGACTAGGGGGCATTGGGGGTGGCTTCAAGGGTGAGAGAATATTTGAGACAAATTTTGAAAATGAGTAAACAATTTTAGGAGTGGAAATGTCTGCAGCCCTGATTTTGGCCCTTGATGTTCGGTATTGTGGTTTTGGCTCATGGCTTTGTCTGTGTCAGGGTTTCTAAACCTCAACACTTCACATTTGTCATGGGGGACTGTCCTGTGCATCGCAGGATGTTTAACAGCATCCTTGGTCTCTACCCCCTAGGTACCAGTGGCATGCCACCCTTGCTATGACAACTAAAAATGTCTCCAGATTTTCCTCCTATGTGGGGCAGAAACCCCCGTGGCTGAGAACCACGGGGCTGTGTGTATATGTGGTCTCTAGAGCTCAGTTGTCAGCAGCAGGAGGCCCAGGAGTATAATGTGCCTTTTTGTTTTCTCTAAATTGACTAATAACCCAATTCCAGAGACAGAAATTGCTCCATTAAATACTTGTTGAAAAGGATTAAGTTGTCATCATGCCACCTCACACCTTTTAAAGTACCTCCTGTTTGTCTTTCAGCTCTCACCTCCAAGGTGACCTCTTTAGAGATGCTTTTCCCAAATCTAGACTGGCCAGGCACTCTTTTGTTACCTTCAGTGAAGAAGTGCTGCTGTCTTTATTATCTAGTTAGTTCCTCAAGCACCAGGGCATGGTAGTAGAATGGCACGTCATAAGCCCTATACGGTATTCTAATTAAGGAAACGAGGGCTCAAGAGCCAGTGCAGTATGTTCAAGATCACACAACAAATAAGGGACAGACTAAAACCGAAGTCCCATGATGGTGGAGAAATCCCCTGAAGGAACAGGAGAGAGGATGCTGAGCAGAGCATCTAGTGCATTGACGTTTGGGGCAGGGTGCCTGTCACGGAAGAACACTGGATTTAAGGAAGGAACTCTATCAGAAAACGGCAGAGGTAAGAGTAGTGAGCATAGTACTCCAAGAACACACTCGATCCCAGCCTCAGCACAGGACTAACTAGGATGAAGGATTACGCCCTGTGGATAAGCCAGCTGGTGGGTCTGAGGATGCTAATGAACTTCTAGCCCAGGCTTAAGGGATGCTGAGCTACAGGAGAGGAAAAGAGAGTAGGGGTGAGGCTGAATTTGCCCCTCATGTGAGCCCCCATGAGCTGGTTTCCCAGTGTGCCACATTCACTGGCCTCTCTCGTCACTGGCCTCTCTCGGGCAGACGTCATTCATTCATTCAGGTACTAACATGGGTAATTGGCACTTACTGTCATCCCAGGTTCTATGATAGGCACAGAAGATAAAAGGTTCATACAACAGAGGGAGTCCCTATCTCTCAACCCGAATCTAATTATCACGCATTACTGTTTAATTATGAATTGTCACAGGTGGTGGGAAGGAAAGGTGCAGCATGCCATGAGAACGTAGAACATCGCCTAGTCTGAGGGTTGGGGAAGTTTTCCCCAAGAAGGGATAATTGAGTTGAGACCTGGAGAATGACCAGGAGGTGGCTGTGTTACAGTGTGTGTTGTAGGTGGCCTTGGCTCCAGGCCAAAGAAAGCAGTACAAAGACTGAGGCAGAACCATGGAGGAATGAGGCAGAATAATGCAGGGCCACAGCACACAGAGTTACGGTCAGCATGATTGGAAACAAAGCTAATGTTCCATCCATTGTTCTAAATGGTGACCGCACCCTCTCCTAAAAGGACAAAAGTAATGTACTACCTTAAAAAGAGAGGCAGACTGGCTTCATACGCAGGACTTATCCAGGATGGTGGAATCTTGATGGGGTTGTCAGTCCAGAGTTTGATTTGAGAATGTCGGAAAATCCAGTTTTTCCAGTTCATCTGGTCAATTAGATTCAGAGTATTGACTCACACTGACCAAAGTCACAGAAAACAGATGTATAAATCAAAACGCCTATGTATAGTTTTGACACAGGAAATACCACTGCCTAGCAGATTGAAATATTCAAGTCTGTTGGTCAATGCATTCCTTTCCCTATGAAGCAATCTGTAGGGGAATGCAAATAATGATCAAAAGGTTAATGTGTGAGTAAAGCATTAGAACAAGGGCTACCAGTCAAATATTCCAGCTATGGTCATTTGACGCACCATTCTCCACTAGAGGTAAGCATATGTCTGAACCCCAAATCAAAACACAGGGCTTGACAAAGAACTTTAGCCTGATTTATGAGTGTCATTCATGCATTTAACTGTCATTATTGGGCCTTTACTAACAAGTATAAATACTTAAATAATATTTTGTTATATATTGAATAAACCATCATTATTAGAAAGAGTAAAATAACATGAAAAGAAACACAATATTCAGTAACATGTATTTTAATTTAGTTTTTGTGCCATCATTTGTATCCAACATTTATCTGTGCAAGGTGATACTTTGACTATCTTTTAGTACTTATTTTTCTACCAGTGCTCAGTTTTCTCAATCATTATTTCTTCTCTTTTTTTTTTTTGAGATGGAGTTTCACTCTTGTTGCCCAGGTTGGAGCACAATGGTGTGATCTCGGCTTACTGCAACTTCTGCCTCCCAGGTTCAAGCGATTCTCTTGCCTCAGCCTCCTGAGTAGCTGGGATTACAGGCATGCACCCAGCTAATTTTGTATTTTTAGTAGAAATGGGGTTTTCCATGTTGGTCAGGCTAGTCTCGAACTCCTGACCTCAGGTGATCCGCCTGCCTTGGCCTCCCAAAGTTCTGGGATTGGAGGCGTGAGCCACCATGCCTGGCCCTCTTAGTAAAATGAAAAATCTCTTAAGAAGTCTTTGATTGGGCACTATGGCTCATGCCTGTAATCCTAGCACTTTGGGAGGCAGAGGCAGGAGGATCATTTGAGTCCAGGAGTTCGAGGCCAGCCTGGGCAACACATCGAGAGCCTGTCTCTACAAAAAATAAAAAATTAGCCAAGCATGGTGGCACACTCCTGTATCCCAGCTACCTCAGGAGGCTGAGGCAGGAGGATCACTTAAGCTCCAGAGTTCAAGGCTGCAGTGTGCTATGATCACACCACTGCACTCAGTCTGAGCAACAGAGTAAGACCCTGAATCAAAACAAAAAAGTCTTTGAGCGATTTACTAAGTTTCAAAGAGCTATTTACAGTTTCATTGGTGATGGAAGACATTTGCAATCCTCAGCACTGTCCATCAGACCTAGAAGCAATGACAATTCAGCAGCAGTGAGCAATCCTAGCACCAGATATGGCTTCTAAATACTACCTCTTACTAAAAAGACACCAGGGATCCTTGCAAAAACAACTGAGTCATGATCTGGGACAGGAGTTTTTCAATATAAGGCTAGAACATCTTATTATGCCCCAAAGCAAAGGCACTGTCAAAGAATCTTGGGATGACAGCCAAAGAATGCAAAGGCCAACTTGAAGGGGTTCTCTCTGGCCATAGTTGCGTCAGTTTCATGGAAAAAGATAATAGAGTAGAACACATCAAATATATAAAAATCCAATAGTTCACATAATGGTAATTTAAAAACAAATCCATGGTCACCTATGGAGATTGGAAGAGCACCAACTCCTGACAGGCCGATAAATAAAAGGAAAGGATCTTATTCTGCCTTTTTCTGTATAAGCTGTATTTCAGTATAACTGAGTAGTTGATATGAGAAATTTCTTCTTTATGTAAGGATCACAGCTAAGAAAAAGAAATAACAGAACTAGAAAATTATCGGTTCTAGTTGAATTAATGGTCACTATTGAATTAATGGATTCTGGCAATGAACTGCAATGGCTGCAAAGACCATTAGATGATAGGTTGATGAGGATCTTTATTATGGATGGATCAGGTTGAGAACATCTAGCACTAACCCATCAGCTTAAACCTGTAAAGATAGAAAAATCAGACATCATATTTTTCCTGATATGATACAATCAGAATGCATACCAAACCACCTTTATGTCTTACCAGAATGAACCTAAATCAAACCAAGGTCTGTCTACCTGTTCACAAGAAATACAGGGATAGAGAAACAAGTTAAATGACTTGTTTACAACCAGTGAAATCTGGAATGTGGGAATTTCTGTAGGACAAGTGATCCAGTTTCTCTGATGAATGAATGGCATAAAAAGGGCATGATAGTGGGGGAATGTAAGAGACTTAAGAAGCATATTGTATTGGTTTGGCTGCCATAATAAAATACAACAGACGGGGTGGCTTAAACAACAAAAATATATTTCTCACAGTTCTGGAGACTAGAAGTCTGAGCTCAAGGTGACAGCAGGGTTGGGTTCAGGTGAGGGCTCTCTTTCTGGCTTATAGACGGCTGCCTTCTCATGTGTGCTCACATGACCTTTCCTCAGTGCATGCTTGTGGAGAGAGCACGATCTCTCTGTCTCTCTTCCTCTTATAAGGCCACCGATCCTATGGGATTAAGACCCTTATGACCTCAAAAGCCCTATCTCCAAATATGGTCATGTTAGAGGTTAGGACTTCAACATATGAATTTAGCAGGGACACAATTCAGTCCATAGCATGTATCAGTCATATGCCATGTATGGACCTTGTTTGAATCCTGCTTGCAAGAAACCAACTGTAAAAAGACATTTATGGGACAATCAGGGAAATTGTCTTTGTTGTTGTTGTGGTGGTGGTGGTGGTGGTGATTGTTTGAGATAGGATCTCATCTGTCACCCAGGCTGAAGGGCAGTGGTATAATCATGGCTCACAGCAGTCTCAAACTCCTGGGCTCAAGTGATCCTCCCACCTCAGCTTCCCAAGTTGCTGGAATTATAGGTACACACCATCAGGCCTGGCTAATTTCTTTCTTTTTTTTTCTTTGTAGAGAGGGGGCCTCCCTGTGTTGCCAAGGCTAGTCTAAAACTGTTGGGCTCAAGTGATTCTCCTGCCTTGGCCTCCCAAAGTGCTGGTGTTACAGGTGTGAGCCACTACACCTAGCCTCATCAAGGAAATGGTAACGTCCCACCTATTGGATACTAGATGATACTAAGGAATCATTAATTTTTTGTAGATGTAACAAAAATGTTGTGATTGCTTTCTTAAAATTCTTTATCCTTTAGAGATACATACAAAAGTATTTACTTTTGAAATTATATAAAGCCTGGAATTTGTTTTAAAATAACATTAGGGGTAGGAGTAGAGGTTGGAAAGGAGATATAGATGAAACCAGATCATCCATATATCAATAACTAGTGAAGGCCAGGCACTGTGTCTTACATCTGTAATCCTAGCACTTTGGGAGGCCGAGGTGGGAGGATCACTTGAGACCAGGAATTCAAGACTAGCCTGGTCAACAAAGTGATATCCAATCTCTAAAAATGATATAAAAACTTAGCTGGGGATGGTGGCTCAGACGTGTAGTCCCAGCTACTTAGGAGGCTGAGTTGGAAGGATTGCTTGAGCCCTGGGAAGTCAAGGCTGCAGTGAGCTGTGATTGCACCACTGCACTCTAGCCTGGGCAACAGAATGAGAACCTGTCTCAAAAAAAAAAAAAAAAAATTAATTTCTACACGCACCGGAAGATCGAGGTCATCTTTCCTTGCCTAACGCAGCCATGGCTCATGGTCCCAAGAAGCATCTGAAGTGGGTAGCAACTCCAAAGCTGGATAAATTGACCGATGTGTTTGCTCCTCATCCATCCACCGGTCCCCACAAGTTGAGAGAGTGTCTCCCCCTCATCATTTTCCTAAGGAACAGACTTAAGTATCCCCTGACAGGAGGTGAAGAAGATTTGCATGCAGCAGTTCATTAAGATCGCTGGCAAGGTCCGAACTGATATAACCCACCCTGCTGGATTCATGGATGTCATCAGCATTGACAAGATGGGAGAGAATTTTTGTCTGATGTATGACACCCCAGGGTTGCTTTGCTGAACATTGTATTACACCTGAGGAAGCCAAGTACAAGTTGTGCGAAGTGAGAAAAATGTTTGTGGGCACAAAAGGAATCCCTCATCTGGTGACTCATGATACTCGCACCATCTGCTACCCTGATCCCTTCATCAAGGTGAATGATACCATTCAGATTGATTTGGAGACCTGGCAAGATTACTTGATTTCATCAAGTTACACTGGTAACCTGTGTATGGTGACTGAAGGTGCTAACCTGGGAAGAATTGGAAGACCAAGAGGGAGAGGCACCCTGGATCTTTTGACGTGGTTCACATGAAAGATGCCAATGGCCACAGCTTTGCCACTCCACTTTCCAACATTTTTGTTATTGGCAAGGGCAAAAAACCATGGATTTCTCTTCCCTGAGGAAAGGGTATCCACCTCACCATTGCTGAAGAGAGAGACAAAAGACTGGTGGCCAAACAGAGCAGTGGGTGAAGTGGTCCCTGGGTGACATGTTAGAACTTTGCACGTAATTAAAAATAATGTGGCATGATTAATGGAAAAAACAAAACAATTGAAACTGGGTTATGGGCACTTGGGGCTCTACTTCTCTATTCTCTCTACATTTGTGTATGTTTGAAATTTTTCATTATAATAAAAAATTTCTTTAATGCAAGAAGGAGTGGAAGGGAGAAATATTCAAGAAGTATTTCAACCATACACAATGTGTAGATCTGTGTAGATCTTGTTAAACACTGACTCAAACACACCAACTGATAAAAAGACTTTTTGAACAAATGTAACAAATTGACCATGATCTGTGTTAGATGATATTATAAGTTACTGTTAATTTTGTTAGGTATAATTGTGCATGAGTCTTTTTTGTTGTTGTTGTTGTTGTTTTTGGTTTTTTTTTGTTTTTTTGGTTTTTTTTGAGGCCCCTGTCTGTTAGAGATACATATCAAAGCATTTAAAAGCATTTATATAGGCTGGGATTTGCTTTAAAATACTGGGAAAAAAACACACACACCAAAACAAGAAGGGTAGATGAAACATGATTGGCAGAATGTTGATAATTGTTAAAATTGGTCAACAGATTGGTGGAGTTTCATCACATTATCATCCGAAATTTTCTATCATAAACCACTTAAAATAAATATTCACAAGACCATCGTGTTCCAACCCATCAATGACAGGAAGAATTCATACATCCTCTTCCAAGTAGCCTTGGAAGATTAATGTTTTCATGGTAAAAATTTTAAAGTACTTTTGTACAGCTCTGATTCGTAGCTTCCTTTTTCCTAGTCAGCAAGCAATTTCTCATTAGGATATGACTCAAGGACATACGGTTTATTGCAGTGATCATCAAATCACATAGTGGGAAGAACACTGTAAAAAAAAAAAAAAAAAAAAAAAATTCCCTTCCTACGGCAGAGTGTGTCATTCACAGTTTTCTGCAACTGAAAACCTGTTTTGAGATTTGCCTTCCAAAGACCTTGATAGTGTACCACATTATCATATGCATCCTGTAACAAAAAAGAAAAATATATCAGGCCGGGCACGGTGGCTCACGTCTGTAATCCCAACACTTTGGGAGGCCGAGGAGGGTGGATCACCTGAGGTAGGAGGTCAGGAGTTCGAGACCAGCCTGAAAAACATGGTGAAATCCCGTCACTACTAAAAATACAAAAAAATTAGCCAGGCATGGTGGCACATGCCTGTAATCCCAGCTACTTGGGAGGCTGAGGCAGGAGAACCGCTTGAACCTGGGGAGGCAGAGGTTGCAGCGAGCTGAGATTGTGCCATTGCACTCCAGCCTGGGCAACAAGAATGAAACTCCATCTCAAAACAAAACTATATATATATATATATATATATATATCTCAACCAAAACCAAAGTTATTATTTTGGATCTTTGATTTTTTTTCCTTGAGAATAATGGGAGCCTTTTTATCTAATAATAACTGCACTCTTGAAGGTTGAAGCATTTTAATTATTTTTAATTCTCCATTTTCATTATTTTAAGCATAGGCATTTTCAGGAATCTCATAGTCCACATTGAAATATGCAAATAAAAAAATCATTTAAAAATTTCACCCCAGCCAGGGCTGGGTCACAGAACATGTTGAAGTGGACAGAAAGAAAGTCGCTCATCTGCCTGGTGCCCCTAATAGTTCATAGGTGGTGCCCAGTGGGCTTGAAAGACGGGACTAAGTAGAATTGTTTCTAAGTGAAATTGGGAATCAGGGTGTGTGAAGTTTTTGGTAGAGAACCTCGGGGCTCCCTGATGTTAACATTTCAGTCTGCTGTTCCACTCCTCCAACCGCCTTCTGTTCTGAGAGGTGTGGGCTGAGCCCGGCGAGAGCCCAGGTCCCGTGTCAACTCATCTGGGCTGCAGGAAAAGGCTGCCCGTGCTCTGCGCCCTCCAGACTTGACAGCCGTGACCCCGAGCCGGTGTTTGACAAACAGACCAGGCAGATGCCACACAGTGCCCTGCAGTGTCTCTGCCAAGTGACACACAAAAACAAACCATTCTGGGAAGGAGGAGCAGGTCAGGCAGTCAGCTTCTAAAAATACCCAAATAAGAGCATAGAAACATCCCATCACCCCATGTCAATCAAGAGAAAGTCACAGAATAATATGTTTGCCAGGAAAAAAAAAAGGCAGCAGGAGCAGGCAGGAGAGCCCCGAGATGAAGAAAACTTGTATGAGAGTCACTTAAATGCTGGCAGGATGGCCTTTAGGAGACAGCTGCTTGGAGAGCCTCATAAATGGCCTTTGAGTCATTGCCAGTGGTAGCATTTGTGTCCGGCCACCAAGGTCCCGCTGCTAGCTGGCCATGCTCAAGGAGGGCTGCGGGCTCTGAGCGTGCTATGGGCCTCAGGCCATGCTGTGAAAAGTCAGCAGGATCACAGAGGAGCTGAGCTGGCAGAATTTTCCAGAAATCACCTACGGCAAGAAGACCAGAGCAAATTATATGTGGGCGGTTGGATCCCAGAGCAGGAAACTGTAACAGTAACCTTTTTTCTGCACCTCTGTACCAAAACCAGCTGGAGACGTGGACAAGGACCACTTTGGGGAGTGGGGAGCACGATCGATCTAAGCAGCGTCCCATATGCCAGCTCCTGTAGAGAGAGGCCCACTTCAGAGGCAACGCAAACACAAACATCCCGGGACAGCCTTCGGCACCCGTGCAGTCTAGTGTCCACTCCCAGGCTGGGCCCTTCAGATAAGCGGCAGGGGTCTCTGTAGCCCCTCAGAGGGGACTCAGAATGAACTCTCCGTCCATTCCACCCCAGCTGACTGTCTCTTTTCTCATGGCTGAATATTCCAGTTTAGCCTCAGTTGCCTCCTTACATAGTTTACATTCAGCTTAAAGGTGTCTCCATATACAGTGAACTGTAACCCAACTAGAGGTATAAACAGACTGTAAATTACTCTAGGAAGAAGTAGTGCAGTCTCAGCCAACCACAACAAGCAGCCAGCTGTTCACACCGTGTGCAAATAAGGCAGAAGCCAGGCGATAACCAATCTGGCTGTTTCGGTAGTCACTGTCCCTCTCATTTTTCTGTCCCTAAATCCTCTCTGACCATGCGGAATTGCCAGAGTTTCTCCAAACCTTTTCTGATTTCGGAGGCTGCCAGATTTGCAAATCATTCTTTGCTTCATTAAACTCCAATAAATTCACCCTGTCTAAAGTTTTTCTTTTTTTTTTGAGACAGAGTCTTTCGCTGTTGCCCAGGCTGGAGTGCAGTGACGTGATCTCTGCTCACTGCAACCTCCACCTCCCAGACTTAAGCGATTCTCCTGCCTCAGCCTCCTGAGTGCTGGAATTACAGGTGCCCACCACCATGCCCGGCTAACGTGGTGGCTCACATCTCTAACCCCCACACTTTGGGAGGCTGAGGCGGGTGGATCATTTGAGGTCAGGAGTTCGAAACCAGCCTCACCAACAAGGCGCAAGTTTTCCTTTTAACACAGGTCTTCTCCTGCCTTATCCTTCCTTGTCACCCAAGTTTCCAGGCATGCCTGCCAACTAGCCAGGGAGTGCTGGCCTCAGGCTTCTGAAGAGCATCACGCTTCCAGAAAGCTGAAAAAGAAATTGTACTTCCCTGACACAAGCTCACTCCTCCTCCATCCCCACGACAAATTCCCTCCAAAATCACCACATTGCCTTTCTCTTCTCTTCCCTGGATAAAACTACATTGCCCATAATGATTAGATGAGAAACAAACACCCATTTTTCCGTTAGAAAACCCTCCAAACTTATGAACCAGAGCAAAGACCCATGCAGGACAAAAAGGAATCTTCTACAATGTGTAGGTCAGATTATCTTCAATTTATACTTCATATTTGTGCTTTAGAATTTACAAAGACCAGCTGGGCGCGGTGGCTCACACTTGTAATTCCAGTACTTTGGGAAGCTGAGGCAGGCAGATTACTTGAGGACAGGGGTTCAACACCAGCCTGTCCAACATGGTGAAACCCTGTCTCTACTAAAAGTACAAAAATTAGCCAGGCGTGGGGGCGGATGCCTGTAATCCTAGCTACTCGGGAGGCTGAGGCAGGAGACTCACTTGAATGAACCCAGTAAGCTCAGATTGTGCTACTGCACTCCAGCGTGGGCACTGGAGTGAGACTCTGTCTCAAAACAAAACAAAACAGAACAAAAATTTACAAAGACCTTTCCCACACATGATCAAATTTTGGTCTGACAACCACTGAGACAGGTATTACTAATCCCATGTGGACGTTTAGACTCGAAGAGTTTAAGAGTTTAAGTTAAGAGTTTAAGCTATAGTTCCAAGGTCACCCATCAACTCAGTGGCAGAGCTGGGATTCTAACCTTATCATATAATTCTGAGTAAAATCCTTCCTCCAATAAAATAATAAGAGCTACCTGTTTCGAGCATTTACTATGTGTCATGCCCTATGCTATGTACTTAACACACTTAAATTTAGTTAACCCTCAGGAAAAGCCTATAAGATAAGGTTGAGATATTATTATGCCCATCTTAGAGATGAGGAAAACTGAGGCACGAGGAAGTTAAGCAATTTCTGAGGTTATGCAACCATACCACTCTATCCTATAGCTTCCTATATTTTTGCTATTCCTACTTCACTGCAAACCACAAACTCAGGCTAGGAAACAAAATAATAAGCATCCCCAAAAAAGTTTGGAAAGTACAGAGTCAACAGTTAAGACCCTGGCAAGAGGGGCTCATTTGCAAGCTCAGACCTAAAACAGCAAACTGCAGGTGTTGGCTACTAAATCCATGTAAAGAGGCGTCACCAACCTATTTTAAGCCTCAGTGAAAAGGTTAGTCACAGTATCAGCCAGAGCCGGGCAGGAAACAGATGGCACACTCCAAATTGCTCAACTGAAAAAAAAAAAATGTAATCAGGGGACTATTTACAGAAGTGCAGGCAGGATGAAAGGAGTCTACCAGGGGTGGTGTGGCACCAGAGACAACAAACGCTGGGAGTGGTTACCCCCTCTAACACTGCAGGGGCAAAGGGATGGAAGGTAGTACCGCAGCCCAGTACTACTGCTAGAACTAGGAGAGGGACTGCTTCCCAGGAGCTGTGGGACAAAGCCACTGCCAGGGCGGCCTTGCTCCCATCCATCCCCACCAGGTGCCCCCATTAGTCAGGAACACCCAGAAGCTATCAGGCAAAGAGCTTTGGTGAAGCTGTCCCTAGAGCTGCATCTCCTGGGCCACAGTCAGGGTAGACAGAGGTGGAGAATGAATGGGGATGGCCCCTCTCATCCTGACCCTGCCCACACAAGGGCTTTAGCCAAAGCCACACAGTGTTTGAGCACTAGTTGTTTCATTATCAACATACTCTGGCTCATGTTTTCTCTAAAAATGCAACTGTGGGCCGGGCACGGTGGCTCACACCTCGAATCCCAGCACTTTGGGAGGCCCAGGTGGGCGGATCACTTGAGGTCAGGAGTAGGAGACCAGCCTGATCAATATGGTGAAACCCCATCTCTACTAAAAATACAAAATTAGCCAGTCATGGTGGCACATGCCTGTAATCCCAGCTACTCAGGAGGCTAAGGCAGGAGAATCGCTTGAACCTGGGAGGCGGAGGTTGCGGTGAGCCGAGATCACACCATTGCACTCCAGCCTGCCCAACAAGAGCGAAACTCCGTCTCAAAAAAAAAAAAAAAAAAGAAAAAAGAAAAAGGCAACTATGTTAGACACACCAAACATTAAAAGAAGCACCAATATCTTTTCCTAGGGCCTGTGCCGTCTTCCCTTTCTTGTGGCATTCAATCAGTGACTGCAGGGCCTTACTGCCTGGCCTCATATATTAAACAGGACTTCCTTCTTGGTTCCTCCACCTTGATCAAGAATGGGTTGGTTCCTCAAAAAAATAATCATAGGACTGCCATATGATCCAGCATTCCTACTTCTAGGTATATATCCACAAAAAGTGAAATCAGAGTGTGGAAGAGATATCTGCACCTTTGTGTTCATTGCAGCATTAGTCACACAGTAGCCAAAATATAGAAACAATCTAAGTGCCTATTAACAGAGGGATGGTTAAACAAAATGGGACACACACACACATTTTTTTTATATATATATATATATAAATTTATATTAAAAATTTATGTATAAAAGTGCTATATATATATGTGTGTATATATATATTTCATTCATAAAAAGGAGGAAATCCTGTTATTTGTACCATAGATGAGAACATCATGCTAAATGAAATAAGCCAGACACAGAAAGACAAATATTGCATGACCTCACTTACATGTGGAATCTAAAAATGTCAAACTCAGAGTAGAATGGGGTTTGGGAAGCTGGGAAGTGAGGGGAGATGGGGATTTGGTCAAAGGATACAAACGTGCAGTTGTAAGAGGAATCGGTTCTGAGGCTGTAACGCACAGCCTGGTGGCTATATTTAATAATCCTGTATTATATACTTGAAATTTGCTAAGAGAGTAAGTAGAGTGTTTTCATCACACAAGAAATGAAACAGTAACTACATAAGGTGACATTTGTGTTGATTAACTTGATGCTAGTAGTCATTTCAGAATATATATTTATATCAAATTACCATGTTGTATGCCTTTAATTCGTATGTTTTATTTGTCAATTATATTTCAATAAAGCCAAGGGAAAAAAAATCCCCTCTCCCAAAAGAAAGATGAGTCAAAGCAAGATCTGAGAGCTGTATTTCTCTTCTGCATCTGTCTTTTTACTTTTAGCTTCTCTCACTTTTCTTTAAAAAAAAAAAATGTAATTCAAGAAGAAGGCAGTAACAAAGAGCAAATCAATTTCCAGACCGGCTGTGCTTACACAGTCCTGGAGCAGACAGCGTCTAGTTGTCAGCGTAGGCAGAGGTGACAACTTCTGCACCAACACCTCTGATAGGGAGTTGTGTCTGCCTGCCAAGCATTTAGAGTGGGAAAGGAGGAAAGGAGAGGGCGGGAAATGCATGCACAGCTCAGGCTGTCACCATGGAAGGAGGAGAGGAAGGGCTTTCTCCCCTCCTGATAATCAGGAAAACAGAGAGTAGGGGTAAGCAAGCTTGAAAACAAAAAGCAACCTCCAGGGCCCCAAAACAATACAGGCAATGGAGGACCTGCTTATGGCCAAACCGTGAGGCCCACAGCAACCTGGGGCGGCCCTCCCAGCCTGCTAGGCCATTTAGGAGACCTGGACTCTCAAAGCCCAAGTGACAACTGCTTTGTAACATTTGGGCAGGCAAGGGAGGGGGGCAGACTGGAAGAGGAATTTATATGTATAGTTAGCAATAAAAATGGGTTTTATTTAACTGGAATGAGGTGGGGAGGCTTTCCTGCTTCCTGTATCACCTGTCAGTCAGCTTCATCTCCCAAGGCACCTTTAACATCAAAATCCTGATACTGTTTGACAAGAACTGCTCTCAAGTGAAGAACAATTTCACAAAATGCCAAATCAGGATGAGGCCCGTATTTAAAGACTAGTGTGTCCCCAAAACACTGGAGTATGGGAAAAGGCGGGATGAGGAATTGTAAATGGCCAAATCCCTGTTTCTTAGCCTTGTCTTTGGGGTCCCACATGTTTTTCCTTACTCACTGTTTTCACAAAGCATCCATGGTAACAACCAGGGACTCTACTCGTAGAGAGAGAAGTCAAAAGGATCACCATAAAAATGCCCAGTGGGGTCATAGGTCTGGGCCATTCCACCTCTAGTTTCACTCTGCTAATGGCACACTCTTCAACTTGGTTGCTCATTCACGCCCCAAACCACAAAGTCATCTTGGATTCTTCCCTTTCCTCACCATTCCGTATCCAACAGTCATCAGATTTGTCTTAAAAGTCAAATAAAAAATATTTACAACCGGGCACGGTGGCTCATGCCTGTAATCCCAGAACTTTGGGAGGCCGAGACAGGCGGATCATGAGGTCAAGAGATCGAGACCATCCTGGCCAACATGGTGAAACCCGGTCTCTACTAAAAATACAAAAATTAACTGGGCGTGGTGGTGCACGCCTGCAGTCCCAGCTACTCAGGAGGCTGAGGCAGGAGAATTGCGTGAACTCAAGGCTCCATCTCAAAAAAAAAAAAAAAATTACCGTGAAGGGACAATGTGCCAAGCACAATCAAGATACTCGGGGGTTGCAGGCATGAGGGCCTCACAGTCAAAGAGTTTCCAATCATGTCAGGGGAGACAATAATAAGCACATAAATAAATAAAATTGCCTCAGGTTGTACAGAAGCCTGCTCTTTTCTGTTAGGTAAAAGAAACTGGCTTAATTCTAGCTATGGAAATAACTTACAAGGGGTTATGCTTAGTGGTTCAAAAATGTCATCAAGGACCGGAGTTCTTTCCACCTCTCTTGTTTTGCTTTAACCTAAGATTAGAAGCAAGATGGCTGCAGGAGCTCCAGGCGTCCATTCAGGTATAACCAGGACCAGAGGGAGAAGAGGCCTTTTCTTCCTACGGCTCCCCAAGGAGAGAGGGACTGTTCGCTAAAAGATCTCACAGACTTCGTTTCATGTCTCCTTAACTAGAATTGGGTCACTTGCGCATCTCAGAACCAAAAACTGGCGGAGGGAATCTAATTAACTTTTGATCAGACAGGATGGAGTCTCTGCCCCAAGAAGGTATGTAGGAAGGTGAAATCTGACCAGAATTAGGGTTCCTTTAAGGAGGAAGAAGAGGGAAACAAATTCTGGGTTGGCAGCCAACGGTATTGACAACACTAAAAAGGCATTTAAAAACCCAATAGGGTAATGAGACGGAGGGCTCGGGAAAGGCTGCCCTAGATCTTGTCTCCATTGCCACTGCCTGGGGCTACGGCAGGAGCCCCCTGACTGGTCTTCCAGTTACTAGCAGCTCTCTCCTGCTCTCTCTCACCCCCTGCACCCATTTTCCACACCCTCCCATTGGATCTGCCTAAAATGCAAATCTCCTCACGTTATTTTCTTGCTTAAAATGCTCCTGTAGCGTTACTTCCTGTGGAATAAAAAGGCAAACTTTTTAGCAAGAGATGATAATTTAGTACTTCCCACATGCAGGGCACTATTCTAAGCACCATCTACTGTGTTATTCAACTTACCTCTCAGAACAGCACTCCCATGGAAATGCTATTCTAGCCCCATTATACGAGAGGCAATGGGGCGCTGGAATGTTCATCTTGTCCATATGTGAGTTTCCTATTGCTGCTGTGACACATTACCACAAACCTAGTGATTTATTTATGTGTTGTTATTATTATTTTTGTTTATTTGTTTGTTTTTGAGACAGAGTCTCACTCTGTAGCCCAGGCTGGAGTTCAGTGGCACGATCCCGGCTTGCTGCAACCTCTGCCTCCTGGGTTCAAGCTATTCTCCTGCCTCAGCCTCTGGAGTAGCTGGGATTATAAGTGTGCACCGCCAAGCCCAGCTAATTTTTGTATTTTTAATAGAGATGGGGTTTTGCCATGTTGGCCAAGCTGGTCTTGAACTCCTGGCCTCAAGTGATCTGTCGCCTCGGCCTCCCAAAGTACTGGGATTACAGGTGTGAGCCACCGCACGCGGCCCAAACCTAGTGCTTTAAAATAACACAGATTTGTTATCTTACTGTTCTGAAGTCACAAGTCCACAGTCAGTTTCCCTGAGCTAACATGAAGGTGCCTGCAGGGCTGCGTTCTTTCTGGAGGGTTTAGGGGCAAATCCATTTTCTTACCGCTCCCACCTTCTAGGGCAGCCTGTATTCTTGCCACGAGGCTACAATCACTCGACCTATGATTCCATCATCCATTTCCTCTTCTGCTTTCTGACCTTCTGCTTCCTTTTTTTTAAGGGCCATTGTGATTACATTAGGCTCACTCAGATAATCCAGGATAATCTCCCCTTCTCAAGATCCTTAACTTAATCACATCTGCAAAATCCCTTTGCTAGGTAAGGTAACATAGTCACAGGATATAGAGATGAGGACGGCAGCATCTTTGGAGAGCCATTATTCTGTCTTCCACTCCTCAGCTCATTTGGCAAGAAAGGAGTGGCACTAAGCTTTGAACTCAGCCTCTGCAGGCTCTGCAGCTCCCAGAAGGAGCCGTGGGAGTTGGCTTGCAGCAACCTCTCCCAACCTGGTTGTTTTGTCTTCCACCTGGAAAGCGTTTCTTGCATATCCCAGCCCCTCCCAGGACTAATTCCCACTTGCCCTTAGGACTCAGCTCAAAGTGACCTCTTTTAGAAAGCCTGCCATGGCTATCCCTTTACCCTTCAGCTGGACTGTCTGTCTCTCCTCCAGGCTCCCAGGTCACCAGAGCTTCCTAACTTATATCACTTATACCTAACTTCAAATGGGAATGGGCTTCTCCCAGAGTGCCTAGAACTCAGGAAATACTGGTTAGCTGGTGGGTTGTTGGGTGTGTTGGTTGGTTGGTTGGTTGGTTGGTTGGTTGAATGAATGAATGATTGAGCTGAGGGTAAGACATTTGAAAGGAAAGACATATGATAACAGCTAATAGACATTAGGGAAGGATTTTTTGGCAATAGTCTTTTGAAAACTGTTCTAGGGTGGAAGTACATTTCAGGATATAGAATGACTTGTATTTTCAGGAACCAAAAGGGATCCAGTTGGGACCCCCAGTAAGGAACCAGTAGGTGGACATCTCAGGCTGCTCTAGTTTTTCAACTCAATCACCAGGTGAGAAAGAAAGTGAGTTTCAGGGCAGGAGCTAGGTTTCAAAATAAAGAGTGAGCACCTGGTGGTGGTGTGTCTCTTGGGACAGGTGAGTGATGGACCAGGCACGATTTCAGAACCCAGAAAGACAAGCCTTTAGCCACTCCCCACCTTGGGAACTTTCAATTTGTTAGAGCTTAGAGCTTGAAACCTACATTACATACACATACATGCACGCACACACACACGCACGCACACACATTGAAGCAAAAAGAAATTAAGTTCACTGCCACAATCATAGAACTAGTCAGTGGCAGAACCAGGCTGTGAACCCAAACTGGCTGAATTCAGCTCTGTGTGCTTACCATTGCCTGTCACTGCCTGTCACACTGCCTGTCAAATACCAGTTGTGTTCTGACCACACTGCCTGTCAAATACCAATTGTGTTTTATTTTTTTATTTCAGATTCAGCAGGTACATGTGCTTGTTCATTACATAGGTATTACATGCATAATGGTGGGAGTTGGGCTTCTAGTGTATTCATCACCCACATATTGGACATTTTACCCAGTAGGTAATTTTTCAACCCAGCCTCCCAGCCTGTTGAAGTCCCCAGAGTCTATTTTCTCCATCTTTATGTTCATGTGTACCACCAATTGTGTTTTATTTTTAAAATAAAGCAATATCTGGGGATTTTGGAGACTGACCTAGTGAGCATAAAGCCCACAGAGAGAAATAAAGTCGAGGAGAAGACAGAGGAAAGAGTGAGTACTCACTGCAAAGAACATGTCTCCAAACCAGAAATCAGAAGGCCCAGGGTATCAGGCCAGTCCTTCATCCTCTAAGTGGATTTCCTTCTCAAACTCCACAATGACCATTCAGTCAGTGTTAGAGTTTTGACTGGATGGAAAGGATTCTTATATGTAAAAAACATTGGCCGGGTGCAGTGGCCCTCACACCTGCAATCCCAGCATTTTGGGAGGCTGAGGTGGGCAGATCACCTGAGGTCAGGAGTTGAGACCAGCCTGGCCAACATGGAGAAACCCCATCTCTACTAAAAATATAAAAACTTAGCCAGGCATGGTGGCGGGTGCCTGTAATCCCAGCTACTTGGGAGGCTGAGGCAGGAGAATTGCTTGAACCCAGGAGGTGGAGGTTACAGTGAGCCGAAATCATGCCATTGCACTCCAGCCTGGGGGACAGGAGCAAGACTCCATCTTAAAAAAAAAATAAAAATAAAAATAAGAAATTACATTATCATTCTATCTCACTAGGTCCTGTAAACAAGAGGCAGGATGAGTTCTCACCCAAAAGAGCATATTTGTGTCAACTCTGGAGTTCACCAATGCCTTGAATAAATCGAAGCTTCCTAAAAGGCTCACCTAATATTCTGAATTACGTTTTTATCAAAATAAATATAAAACACTCTTGTGCTAGGAAAGTTAAAGTGCCGACATATATTGATACAAACCAGGGCTCTCTTAAGCAAAACGAGTACACTTCTGTTGGATCATAAAGGGACTAGGGCTTTAATTATTATTTTCCCCAAAGAGGTATTTATATGCACCATAGGTGGAGAGCGGCAAAGGTTCAGGGGCCAGGAGAGGCCTGGAAGAGCAGTGGGCAGCCCGACGTGGCTGGCATGGTTGGGGCTGGCAGGAGAAGAGGCTGATGATGCAACGAGGCCATACATGCCCAGTTAAGGAGCTCAGACATCTCTCACAGGAAATCTGGAGCCCTTGAAGGTCAAGGCAACGCAAGGACCCTTGGCCCTTCCAGCTGCCAACAGTAGATGAAAAGCAAAGTCATTGAATGATGAGAAAGTGCAGAGAAAGTGAGCTCAGTCTCCACTGCTCGGTCACTGCTCAGCTCTGAGAGGCAGGGTTTGTCACCTCACTTCTAGCAGTCTCAGGTACCCGGTGAAGTGCCATAAAGGCAAGGATGTCAATAAACTATTTAGCGCTAGTGAAAAATAAGACATTCTCAAATATAAAATATATAGTAATAGGTAAAGGTACGTCATGTAGGTGATACACGCTAACCTTGCAAACTTACTTAAAACAATCATGAATCATGTTCTGTATTCCCCAGTTCTTTCCATTCCTTCATCTGATAATAGTGATTCTTGGTAATGAGAAAAGTACCCAGGCAGGTAATCAATTCAATGACTGTCAGGTGTATTTTCAATTTTCACTAGAATATGCCCAACCTATTTAAAGCACTTCAAAAATTAAATCTTTTCCTGAAAAGGTGAATTTTTAGTAAGGAACCAAATAAACTCTCAAATTGTATTCTCTGAACATTGTTGTTACGGTAGCTGGAATTCTTGATAAAAATTCCAAGAAACCTAGTTGTGAAGCGAAATGGATACTGCACCTTGGGAGATAACCTGGATCACTGAGAATCACTCTGGACTTTAAAAAAAAATCCTGATGATCCATCACATTCCGGGCCATTTATATTCAAGCCAGTTGGCTCAGCATCTGTGGGGGATATTTATTGCCTAAAACTCCCAGGTGTCTTCAGTGAGCAGGTAGCAACCAAGCTGAATATAGAATCACCTGGAGATTTTTTACACTACTGACATCTGCCTGCACGCCCCCAGCACACCCCCTACCCCCACCGCCCCTGCACACACCATGCCAGAGCTTCTGATCCAGTTGATCTGAACAGGGACCTGGCCTTTTTTTGTTTTGTTTTGTTTTGTTTGACAAGATCTCACTGTGTTGCCCCAGCTGGAGTGCAGTGGTGCAATCACAGCTCACTGAAGCCTTGACTTCCCTGGGTTCAGGCGATCCTCCCACTTCAGTCTCCTGAGTAGCTGGGACCACAGGCATGCACCACCACATCTGGCTAATTTTTGTATTTTTGTATTTTTGGTAGAGATAGAGTTTCTATCTTTTGTAGAGATAGAGTTTCATATTGCCCAGGTTGACCCTGAACTCCTGGGCTCAAGCGATCTGCTCGCCTTGGATGGGCATTGTTTAAGGTGCTGACTGAGGAGTCTACTGTGCAGTTAGGGTTGAGGTTCTCTGGCCTGAAGCGACCTCTCTAATAAATCAGTCCAGGTCAATGAACCACCTCTGGATCTTGCCTTTCTCCCTATTCTCCAATCTTTTGGCAGCCAGCAATGATAGGGTGAGGTGAAACTCTACTTTTTCCCTTCCTAATTTGCAAGTCAATTAAACCCATCAGCACCTTGAGCTGTTAACCGTTTTTACCTTGGTGCAAATTAACTGTGGGGCAGCAGCCCTTTGGGAATTTATCCCAGCGGATTGTTAGCTGGTATCAGAAATGTATCAACCCAATTCCTTCCTCTGAATCATTCCCTCCATTCTTGGAATCCACAGAACTTTCTCATTGGCTCATATGCTGTTCACCTGTGGTATAGTTAGCTAAGGGTGCAGTGGGAGAGTGGCCTTGAACAAGCCAGGCATGTGGCAATCCCCAAAAGTGGTTGGTTGTAAGGATGAATGAAGGGAAAGATACCTTTGTAAGTGGAGGTGCAAGAATTTGAAGAAGTTTGCACCCTGTGCTGTAATGGGAATTGTGTATCAATCACTTGAGCCTTTAAAGAAGTTAAGTTACTTGCCCAAGGCCACAAGGTAGATGACCACATCTGGATTCAAATCCAGGTATCTATGAATCCAACGTTCATTCATTTTTCTCTGAGTTGCATTGGCATCTTGTAGAAATAGGCCCTAAATCACGTATTTGAAGCCTCTGGGGCTAGAGCGGCTTGGAATTTAGAACATTTTGGATTTTAGAAGGGTAAATACATTTATATCTGTACTGCAAAACATATAAATATTTATCACAAATGGAATTAAAAAAAAAGAAAAAGCCTCACATCAGCCTCCTGTCAATTCAGAACAGATCGTACCATCAAGTTTGGGGTTTATAGAGCTTTTTTGGGATTTGGGAAATGCAGATAACGGATTGTGAACATGAGCATCAAAGAAAACAATTGCACACAGTGGCGAACATCTACTGGATGGTGAATGTTTGCCAGGCTTTCTGCAAAGCTCTGTACATGTGCGGCCCTTGCAACCAGCTTGCAAGGTAAGTGCTACTGATCACTATCCCCATTCTAAAAATCAGGAAACTGAGGCATGGATGGGCTAAGTAACTTGTTCGAAGTCATATGACTAATAAATACACTCATTGTTCCATCTCCATTGAAGTTGAAAGCTTATAGTTGAAAATTTTTGTAGAATCATTCACTCTAGAGAAAACCTTTTTTTCTTACTGAATGATTAAAATATTTCCAGAATGACTGACTGGTACTGCACTCTGATTTCAAAGTCTTTGCTTTACAGCTTTAAATTTGCCTTCTCTTTTTATTGCCTGTCTTGTTTTAACAGCAGCCAATTCACACAAAACAGCTGTAGGTTCTCTCCTTTGCACACTGATAAAAGTCTCAGGAGGTTTCAGGGTAAACCTTGTGCAAAGTACTGGCTCCACCAAAATGAGATCCACTTCCAATAAAGCAGGATACAATGTGGATTTCTATTAAAACAGTATTGTAAAATTAAAGTTGGATGATTGAGGAAGGCTTTTGCTTAGTAATGAGACTCTGTGTGGGGATGCAGAAGTTGGCCATCAACAGTGTGTTTTGTCTTCTGCGTAACTCAGTTTCCTCTGTTCTGATAACCTGTACCTTCCCAAAGCAATCTAATGAAATTTACAGGAGTGGTTTCCTACTACTGTGCCAAACATTGTTTAGAATGCACTTTAAATACTCTCAAAGATTTAAAAGAAAAGCATCGATGTTCTAATAATTATTAAATCACATCAGAATCCATATAACAATTCAAAAATCGAAAACAATGTCCTTTGTTTAGTTAACCTTTCACCTTTTTTGACTCATTAGAACTTAAAACTATTAGGCAAAACATATATAACTCCAGTGATATGCATTTATTTTGTGATTAACTGAATTTTTTATTATTTCAGAATATTAGAATATTGTTGTTTTTTTCACAAGTATGTTCTTTAAAGGTTTGTTGTTGTCTTAAGAGTGATTTTATTAAGCCTAGGTAAAGAGAATGTCCAGATAATGAAATCCAGTAGGAAGAAGGGTTTGTCTATAGGAATTCAGTGTATAAGCAGCTTCGAGCCAATTTATTCTTAAATAAAGAAGTAAGTGTCCTTATGCTGGGTTGGCTTGCCCTACAACGTGGGCTGCTTTCTTCTTCACAAAGCTCCCCCTGCTGTTTAATAAAGTCTAACTTTCCCCAATTCTTTCTGAACATGAAGTGCTTCTAATGATCCTACAAAGTTATCTATTGATGCTTCACATTTTATTACCAAAGCTAGAGCATTTGGCCAAATTTTGCAAAATGTTGAGAACACAGTAATTCTTTAACAAATGCTTGTTGAATGAATTAGGATATTCCTGTCAACTTCACACCATAAGCCCGGCAACCAAGACAGAGGTGACTTAGCTCTCAGCTTTCACCTACTGTCCATGTGAGCTTGGGCAAATCACGTCACTTCATTTATTTATTTATTCAACATTTATTGATTGTTAATCCATACCAGGCACCATGCCAGGTGCTAGGGACACAATGGTGGGCAGATAAGTGTGCTTCCTACCCTCACAGACCTTCTGAATCAAGGGGCTTTCAAACCTCAGTGTGTGTCAGATTCACTCACAAGCCTTGATAAGATACACATGGCTGGGCCCCACCTCCAGAGTATCTGATTCAGTGGGCTGGGGCGGGGCCTGAGAATTTGCATTTCTAACAAGTTCCCAAGTGAAGGTAATACTGCTGGTCTGCGGGCCACACTTTGAGAACTGCTGGCTTTAAGAGAAACAGTCACAATAGTATGATAAATGCTGTGATGAGTCCTGGGTGAAACAGGGGCACAGAGCAGAAAATTAATCTAGTCTATGGGGATAGAGAAAGTTTTCCCAGACACATGCATTTAATCAATCCTAAGACCTTACCATCTCAGGCGTTGGGATACCATAAACACTGATCCTCCCTTTTTACACTTTAACATCTCCAAGATCACAATGCGTTTGATGAAATACTGTAACAACATTTAAGCAGAAAGGGTAATCAAGACAATGTGGTGCTGGCACACGGAGACATGTATAAATCAATAGAACAGAACAGAGAGTCCAGAAATGAATCCATATACCCATGGTTAATTGATTTTTGACAAGGGTGCTGAGATCATTCAGTGGGGAAAGGGCAGTCTTTTCAACAAATGGTGTGGAGATAACAGGGTAGCTACATGCAAAAGAATGGAGTTGGATCCTCTACCCAGACCATATCCAAAAAATTAACTCAAAATGGGTGGAAGATCTAAATGTAAGAGCAAGAGCTATAAAACCCTTAGAAGAAAATAGAGTTATATCTTCATGACCTTAAATTTGGCAAAAGATTCTTGGATATGACAACAAAATCATGAAAAAGAAAAAATAGATAAATTAAATTTCATCACAATTAAAAGCTTTTATGTTTCAAAGGACACCACCAGTAAAGTGAAAAGACAACCCACCGAATGGGAGAAAATATTTGCAAATCATACATCTGATAAGGGACTTGTATGTAGGATATTTAAAGAACTCTTACAAAGACAATCCAATTAGAAATGGGTAAAATATCTGAATACACTCTTCCTCAAAGAAGATATACAAGTGGCCAAAAAGCACATGACAAAATGATCAGCATCACCAGACACCAAGGAAATGCAAATCAAAACCACAATAAGATAATACTTCACACACACTAGGATGATTATGATTTTTAGAATGGCAGATAATAATAAGTGTTAGCAAGATGTAGAGAAATCAGACATTCGCACACTGCTGGTAGGAATGTAAAATGGTGCAGCTGCTTTAGAAAACAGATGGCAGTTCCTCAACCGATTAACATAGAGTTACCATATGACCCAGCAATTCCACTTCTAGATATATAAGAGAAATAAAACCATCTGTCCACACAGAAACTTGTACAAGAATGTTTACAGGGCCAGGTACAGTGGCTCATGCCTGTAATCCCAGCACTTTGGGAGGCCGAGGCAGTTTGATCACCTGAGGTCAAGAGTTCAAGACCAGTGTGGCCAACATGCTGAAACCCCATCTCTACTAAAAATACAAAAATTAGCCGGGCATGGTGGCATGCACCTGTAATCCCGGCTACTCAGGAGGCTGAGGCAGGAGGATCGCCTGAACCTGGGAGGTGGAGGTTGCAGTGAGCCGAGATCATGCCACTGCACTTCAGCCTGGACTACAAGAGTAAAATTCCATCTCAAAATAAGAATGTTTACAGCAGCATTATTTGTAATAGCTAAAAGATGAAAACAACCCAAATGTCCATGGTTATACATGGACAAATGGAGAACCAAAATGTGGCAAGGAATATCATTCCACTATAAAAAGGAATAAAGTATTGATACATGCTTCAACAAGGATGAACCTTAAAAATATTATACAAAGTGAAAGAAGCCCGTCACAAAAGACCACATACTATAAGATTCCGTCCGTATGAAACAACCTAACCAGGCAAAGTTACAGAGACAGAAACTAGATTAGTGGTTACTTAGGGTTGGGAGTGGAAAAGGGAGAGGCAGAGAGGTGATAACTTAAGACTAAGGGATTTATTTTCAGGGCAGTGAACGTCATCTAAAATTGACGATCATGATAGCTGCACATATCTGTGACTCTACGAAAACCACTGAACTGTGTACTTTAAACAGGTGAATTGTATGGTATGTGAATTCTATCTCAATACATTTGCTTTTTAAAAATAGATGCACAAACATACACCTAAATAGATAGATACCTGCAGGATGAATGATAATTAACCAGGCAGAACACGGGGGTAGAGAGGAGATTGGAGGAATAGAGAAAGAAGAGTGTTCCTGGCAGACAGAACTTACTAGATGAAATCCTGGGGAACATGAAAAAAAAAATGGATATGTTGGCAAATATTCTATTTGAGGGAGAGAAGGGCAAGAATTAAGACAGTAAGACCAGGTCACAAAGAGCTGCGCTCTCCCTGCTTACATGTAAGGACAATGGTTCTCAAAGTGTGGTCCCAGAATGTGAATTGGTCACTACACAAAATGGTTTGGAGGTTCCTCAAAAGATGAGAACCAGAACTACCAATGATGCAGCAATCCCACTCCTGGATGGACATCCAGAGGGATTGAGATCAGTGCATTGAAGAGCTCTCTGCACTCCCATTTTCATTGCAGCACTATTCACAGTAGCCAAGAGATGGAATCAACCTAAGTGTCTGTCGTTGGGTAAATGAATAAAGAAATTGTGGTATGTACATTAATGTCATATTATTTGACCTTTAAAGAGAAGGTAATCCTGCCATTTGCGAAAACATGGATGACCCTAAAAGATATTATACTAACTGAAACAAGCCGGGCGCAGAAAGACAGATACTGCGTGATCTCACTTTACATATGGAATCTAAAAAAGTCGAATACATAGAAACAAAGAGTAGAATGGTGGTTGCCAGGGGCCGGGAATTAGGCAGGTGGGGTGGTGGTAACGGGGAGATGTTTGTCAAATGGGACAAAGTTTCAAGCTCACGCCTTTAATCCCAGCACTTTGGAAGTCCGAAGTGGGCAGATCACTTGAGGTCAGGAGTTCAAGGACAGCCTGACCAATATGGTGAAACCCCATCTCTACTAAAAATACAAAAATTTGCTGGGTGTCATAGGAGGCACCTGTGATCCCAGCTGCTCAGGAGGTTGAGGCATGAGAATCACCTGAACCTGGGAGGTGGAGGTTGCAGTGAGCCCAGTCACACCACTGCACTCCAGCCTGGGTGACAGAGCAAGACCCTATCTCAAAAAAGAAAACAAACAAACGGTTTCAGTTAGACAGGAGGAATAAGTTTTGAGATCTATTGCACACAGGGGACAATAGTTAATAATAATGTGTTGTATATTGGAAATTTGCTAACAGAGTAGATTTTAGGTGTTCTAACCACATGTACACAAAAAAGAACATGTGAGATAATGGATATGTTAATTTGCTTGACTGTAGAAATCATTTTGCCATGTATGTGTACATCAAAACATGTGATATGCCTTAAGTATATACAATAAAAAAGGAAATAAATAAAAATTTAAAATAAAAAAAAAAACCCTGTGGTTCCAGGACCAGAAGCAACTGCATCACCCGAGAGCTTGTTAGAAATGCACATTTCCAGGCCTCACCCCGGACCTACCGAGTCAGAAACTCTAGGGGTGGGACCTAGAAATCTGGGTCTTAACAAGCCCTGCAGCTGATGGCACTAAAGTCTGAGAACCACTTCTCTTGGTTTCTTATAAATCTGATGTCCCTACAGAAGCCGCGGTTTTTTAAATAGGGTCAATCTAGTCATGGCACTCCTGGCTTGAACCTTCCAGCATCCTGCACTTATTAGGCAGAGGGCTGACACGATCCATTTACGTTTCGAAGGTCCCCTCAGGCTGCTCTGCAGAGAATCAGTTAGAAAGGGCAAGAATGAACACAGAAGACAGATGAGGAGGCCACTGCAATAATCTAGGTACAGGCCATGGGAGCTGGACTCACTAGGCCCGTAGCAGTGAGAACAGAAAAGAGCACAGCTATTTGAGAGAGATGTAAGTCAAGTCAATAGGATTGGACTTTTTTCCCCCAGCGGCCTCCCAGATTTTCTCTCTGTTTTTTTTTTTTTTTGGTGGTAAAATACACATAACACAAAATTTACCGTTTTAATCATATTTAAGAGTACAGTTCAGAGGCATTAAGGACATTGACACCATTGGCTCACTGCCACTCACCCACAGAAATTTTTCATCTGTCCAAACAGAAACTCTGTACCCATATTCAACAATAACCCCTATTCCTCCCTCCCCCAGCCCCTGGTGACCTCTATTCTGCTCTCTGTCTTTATGAATATACTTATTCTAGGTTCCTCATATAAGTGGAATCATACAATCTTTCTGTGTCTGGCTTCTTAGCATAATGTCTTCAAAGTTCATCCATGTGGCATGTGTCACTGTTAGAGTAGGTTGTTAGGTAGACATGAGCAGGGCAGCAGAGGGCTCCCCCACCCCCATCAGGAATGTCAGGGAACCAGCAGGCAATGGCCAGGCAGTTGCCATACTGTTTCTCTAAAATAATAATGGGTCACAACCGGTGCCAGGGAACGGCAGTCTCCCAATAGATAGAAACAACTGAAACTGTGATCAGCAGCTTCCCAATAAGATCTCAGGAGTTAGGCAAATGGGGCTCCAGCATTTGCACTAAGAGGCAAAATAGCAGAGTTTAACTGGTATATGACCTTCCTCTAGGAACATTCAACTGGTAAGGGAAAAATGCCTCAAGTGAGCATGCATACAACTCCAGTAAACACACTGTGCACGCAGCCCCTCCCAAGTGCTGGCAGACCACTGCACATGTGGAATGCCAACATATAAAACCCCAAGTCAAAGGTCAAACCACGCACTTGAGTCTCTCAAGTCACCTGTTTGGCCCTCTTCCAAGTATACTTTACTTCCTTTCGTTCCAGCTCTAAAACTTTTTAATAAACTTTCACTCCTGCACTAAAGCTTGCCTCAGTCTCTCGCTCTGCTTTATGCCCCTCGGTTGAATTCTTTCTTCTGAGGAGGCAAGAATCGAGGTTGCTGTAGAGCCCTATGAATTCACCTCTGCTAACATTACAACTCCATTCCTTTTTATGGCTGAATAATATTTTGTTGTGTGTGTATATATATATACACACACATATATGTCTAATTATATACATATATACATATTACAATACACATATATACACATATACCACATGATGTTATATTACATACATATATTCATACACCACATGATGATTATTCAATCATCTGTTGTTGGACATGCATTGCTTTCACCTTTTGGCTATTGTAAATAGTGCTGCTATGAACATGAATGTACAAGTATCTGTTCCATCCCCTGCTTTCAATTGCTGTGTGTATACACCTAGGATTAGAACCGCTAGATCATATGTTAATTCTGTTAAATTTTTGAACTGCCAAATTATTTTCCATAGCACTTCACATTTTCCATTACTGCCAGCAATGCAGGAAGGTTTTTGCTTTTCCACATCCATGCCAACATTTGTTATTTTCTGGGTTTTTTGTTTTGTTTTGTTTCGTTTTGTTTGAGGCTGGAGTGCAGTGGTGCGATCTTGGCTTACTGAAAGCTCCACCTCCCAGGTTCAAGCCATTCTCCTGCCTCAGCCTCCCGAGTAGCTGGGACTACAGGCACCTACCACCACACCCGGCTAATTTTTTGTATTTTTAGTAGAGGTGGGGTTTCACCGTGTTAGGCAGGATGGTTTTGATCTCCTGACCTCGTGATCCACCCGACTCGGCCTCCCAAAGTGCTGAGATTACAGGTGCGAGCCATCATGTCTGGCCTTTTTTTTTTTCATAATAGCCTTCCTAATGGGTATGATGTGGCATTTCACTGTGGTTTTGATTTGTGTTTCCCTGATGACTAGTGATGTTAAGCATCTTTTCATGAGCTTATTGACCATTTATGTGTCTTCTTTGGAGGCATGCCTATTCAAGTCCATTGCCCATTTTATAAATTTAGGTCTTTTGTTTTTTTGTAGGAGTTCTTTATATATCCTGGGTATAAATCCCTTATCAGATATGTGATTTGCAAATATTTTCTTTCATTCTGTGTGTTGCTTTTTCACTCTCTTGACAGTATCCTCTGATGCATAACAGGATTTGATTCTGGATATATTCACTGACCCATTCAACTTGTATTAATTGAGTGCCAACTTTGTCCCAGGAGCTCTGGAAGCACTAGGGATTTAGCAGGGAAAAAGACATGCTTGGTCTCAGGGTGAGGGAAAAGGAAGGTGGATAAAGGCATTTAGAAAATCCCTTCTTAACACTATAGCCTGCCTCCCCTGGATGAAATCTTGCTGCATAATCTTGTTTTCCATGTCAGAAGCAGAGACTTATGTTTCTCTTTGCCTTATTTCTGTAACAAATTTCACTTCTCCCCAGGCAGAAAGACAGCTTGAGCCACCTGAGGCTCAGATCTTTGGTGATGTTGCAGAAGGCAATAAATTTCTCTTTTTTCTCTATGGAATACAGTGAGCCTCTGAAGAGGCCTGCACAATGGAGGAGCTCTAGAACTTAAATTTCATTTGCTTTAAAGTAAATGTACTTCTGGGCTTCTGAGCCACTTTCAGAACTTTTCTGAGGACAAAAATCAATGCTGCCTGCCAATATAGCCAAGATCAGCTGCAAAACAGCAGGGCCTGGTTTTGAAGGAAAGTAGGAGCAGGACCTCCCTGATCCACTGTGGTCTTCTCCTCCAAAGGGACCAACAGCATTCTTTTGACCATAGATTTAATGGTTATGCCCAAAAAGTTATTGGAGCAAAATGCTGGGGAAGTTAAGGTAAACCAAAAATAAAATTCTAAGCCCTCCAACCATTTGAATGAACCCTTGTTCTCAGCCAAGGGCATTCTAAAGTTAAGCTGAAAAAACTAGTTCAGGCCATGACAGGAAGCAGAAGTTGGGCATGCCTCATTATTCCCTCCTCCCTTTTGTAATTCAGACACATCTGATCAACAGTAACATTAAAACACATCTTAAGGGTAATAGAAGAGATAGAAGTCTGATAAGAAATGGTTACAATCTTTTCTCTCTGAAGCGTCCTACCTGGAGGCTTCATCTGCATGATAAAACCTTGGTCTCCACCACCCCTTATCTTTACCCAGACATTCCTATTGATTACAGGTCTTTAGATAATAACTCAACCAATTTCCAATGAGAAAATCTTTGAATCTGCCTATGACTGGAAGCCCCCACTTCCAGTTGTCCTGCCTTTCTGGACCAAACCAATGTACATCTTATATGTATTGATTAATGTCTTATGTCTCCCTAAAATGTATAAAACCAAGTTGTAGGCTGACTCCCTTGGGCTCATGTTGTCAAGATCTCCTGACAGCTATGTCACAGGCTATTGATCACTTATATTTGGCTCATAATAAATCTCATCAAATATTTTACAGTTTAATTTTTTTCATCGACAGTAGGAGAGAGAATCCTCTAACTCCATTTTTCTGGTTCTGTGAAGAGGAATTTTTTTTCCCAAACAGTCTTGCCACGCCTTCCTCATTGATTCTCAGGAAAGAGAAGTCATTCAGCAAAGTGGTGAATTTGATACAGGTAATCCCTTTGTGCCTTTTTCTTTGGGAAATGAGTTATACAGAAGTCATCGTCTCTTTTATATTTGGTTTAAGATCAAGCTCAAGATCTCCAAGTAAAGTTTTGTTGCTAATGAAAAACGTTGTGCAATTGAGGAAAATTTTATTTAACCGTGCTAGAAGACTGAATTATCTTTCTATTCTTTCTACACAAAATGGTATTAGAAAACCATTGTTTTGTGAAGGTGTAATCAAAGAGAATGCAGCCGAAATAATGTAGAGAGGATGTGAGGGCGATCTGGCTGCAACATGTCACCCCATTGATCGCCAGGGTTGATTCGGCCGATCTGGCTGGGTAGGCGGGTGTCCCCTTCCTCCTTTACCGCTCTGTGTGTGTCCTTCCCAAAGCAGCGTGCTTGGCCGAAGAGGATGACCATCCCCGATAGAGGAGGACGGGTCTTCCGTCAAGGGTATACGAGTAGCTGCGCTCCCCTGCTAGAATCTCCAACAAACTTTCAAAATAATGTAGAGGAGTGACAATATTTATTAATATGTATTTAATAAAGATATGTTTTGATTAAAAATAATAATGTGTTAATTTCTAGATGTACAGTATTTGTGGTCTTTGTCAGTTTTATAAAATCATAATTTGTTGTGATTTCTCTTTTCAATCTAAACAGATATTCACTTTCATATTTAATTTGATATTCATAATTTTGTTCTTAAAAGTTTCCCTCATATTGTATACACATCAGGCCTCACAAAATCTAGATCCCTCCCCACCCCCATTAATCAAATTAACTCTAAGGTACTAAAAAGTTATACATCTACTTCCTCTTCTATTTTCCATCTCAAATTTAGTTCACCATGTTGTTCAGGACAGCCTACCAAAGGTTCTGCAGTGAGCTCAAATGACACCATAATGACAATAAAATGCCAACAACACATGCCTATTGTCATGAAGTCACCATGGATTCAAAGATTAAAATCTCAAAGAAGTTAAAGTCCAGGAATTTTATGTTACAGATCAAAGGAACTAATCCAATATGTTTACCCTTGTGAATTAAAGTGTAAAGTCCAAATTCCTTAGGTTAACTAAAAATGAAAATAAAGGTGGCACACACATGCTCTCCCAACTATTTGGGAGGCCGAGAGGGGAGCAATACTTGAGCCCAGGAGTTTGAGACCAGCCTAAGCAATAGAGTGAGATTCTATCTCTAAAAAAATAAAAGAAAGAAAGAGATATGATTTGGATTCGTGTTCCCGTCCAAATTTCACGTGGAATTGTAATCCCCAGTGTTGGAGGAGGGGCTTGGTGGGAGGTGGTTGGATCATGGGGGTGGACTGACCCCTTGCTACTCTCGTGATAATGAGTGAGTTCTCACGAGATCTGGTTGTTTAAAAATAAGTAACAGCATCTCCTCCTTCACTCTTTTCCTCCTGCTCCAGCCGTATCAGGTGTGCCTGCTTCCCCTTTGCCTTCTACTACAATTGTAAGTTTCCTGAGGTTTCTCCAGCCTGCTTTCTGTACAGCCTGCAGAACTGTGAGCCAATTAAACCTCTTTTCTTTATAAATTACCTAGTCTCGGGTATTTCTTTATAGCAGTGCAAGAACAAACTAACATGGAAAGAAAAGAAATTAAAATCTTCCCCAATTTCTTCTACTCATTTCCCACCAGAGGGCTGGTGGTGCCTGGGCAGATGGAGGTGCTCCTCTAGAAGCCCGGCCTGGGATGGTCATGTTCCTTCAGGATGCCCAAAAACATCATTCATCCTATCACTTTTTAGAACATCTGAAGTGTTCACAAGAGGCACTGGTCCTGTATCTATTAATTGGCAAGACAAAAAACCAAGTCAGGCCCTGGCCCTTAGTTATCCAGGCAAAAATTGTGCTCTAGAAACCAATACCTTGGTGTTGCCAAAGACACTGATAGCTGAGTGGAGCAGGAGAAGGCAGAAAAAGCCTTGGTGTCGGCCACACCAGGCAAAAACTAGCTAATCCTAGTTTTACAGGATCTGTGACTTGTGCACTTTAGCTTAATTGAGAGAATCTTCCTGCCAAGAAATTAATGACAGCACTCTATTTACCAAAGGAGAGGGGTTACTTATGTGTGCTCTTTTAAAGAATATTAAAGAGTAGAATTCAAGACATCCCTACTTTCTTACAAAGGTTAGAAATTTACAAACTGCCCCCCAAAACATTGCATCTTATTCTTATCTTTTTTTTTTTTTTTTTCCAGACGGAGTCTTACACTGTCACCTGGGCTGGAGTACAGTGGCACCATCTTGGCTCACTGCAACCTCTGCCTCCCAGGTTCAAGGGATTCTCCTTTCCTCAGCCTCCCAAGTAGCTGGGATTACAGGTGCCCGCCACCACATCCAGCTACCTTTGTTGTATTTTTAGTAGAGATGGGGTTTCACTATGTTGGTCAAGCTGGTCTCAAACTCCTGACCTCATGATCCCCCACCTCGGCCTCCCAAAGTATTGATATTACAGGCGTGAGCCACTGCATCCAGCCTTCTTACCTTTTTTTGTTTTTTCTCTGATAAATTGAAAAACTCTAAAAACATATTGTATTTCCCCTGTGAGTATTGACCATTTAAAGCTAGCAGTTAATACATAAACACTCTGTAACATACATGGAATTCACCTATGGTTTAAAGTTCTGACCTACAGATCTGGCTGAAAAACACAGTAAAAGCAGAAAATGGTTGTTCCATCCATAATGACTAAAAGTCTGTATATAGAAAGATACTTTTCTTCATAATTTGGTGTTTCTCACCTTTGAGGCTCAATAGAATTACCTGGGAAACTTTGAAGAAACATTTATACCTGGGATCCACTCCAGAGAAATTAAATCAGAATTTGGAGATGGGGAGGGATATAGTCATATGTTCAATAAGTTTCCCCAGTCAGTTTTAATGTACAGCCAGATCTAAGAACCATAAGGCCTGCTGAGGCCTGCTGTGGCCTGCTGTAGCCACTGACTTCCTTATCTTTCACTATTCCTTGGTTTATTTCCTCACTTTGATAGAGTACATCCTCCAGTAACCCTCTCAGAAAGATGTGTGCATCAGATATAAATTTTTCTGAGTCCTTAAGTGTCTAACTAAAATGTCTTTATTTGGTTCTTACTCTTGACTAGTAGTACTCTTTATTTGGTTCTTACTCTTGACACACAAAGCCTTAATAATAAAAGCAGTATGATAGAAGTTTATGTGGAAAATAATTATTCTTCAGAATTTTAAGGCATTGCTCAAGAATCCTGTGTTGTTCTTAGAGATTCTTCAAGAACCCCATGCAGCTGTTGAGAAGCCTAATGCTGTTGTAATTTTCATTAAATTGATTGTGACCTATTATTTTTTCTGGAAGATTTTATAATCTTTACCTCTGGTATTTTCAAATTATTCCTGGGGAGAGGGTGGGAATAAGTAGGGAGAGAGAATATGTGTTTACATATTGTGGGAATATGTTGGGAATATACTGGGCTGTTTTAGTCAGGAAACTCATGTTAAACATTTATGAAGTTATTTCCTTAATAATTTCCTTTCTTTCATTTTCTCTATGTTCACTTTCTGGAATGCCTACCAGTTGATCATTTGACCTCCTGAATTGAGCTTTCAGATATTTTTTCTCTCTCTGAAATTTTCTTTTTGTCCATTTTTTTCTGAAAGATTTATTTGATTATTTTCAAACTTCATCATTAATTTTCTTATTTCAGCCAACATTCTTAATTTGTTTTTAATGTTATTTCAGTAAACATAACCATTTTTTTCTGGAAATATTGAAGTTGATTTTGACATTCATATGGGAAAATAAATAAGCAAGAAAAACCAGAGAAATTCTAAGAGGAAACATATTGAGAGAGGACAAGTCCTATCAGATATTAAAACACACAAAGCCTTAATAATAAAAGCAGTATGATATTATGCATGAAAGACAGACAGATACATGGAGTAGAATGGAAGGCCCAGAGATAGATTCAACTTTACAGAAAAATTTAATATATGACAAAGGTGTCATCTCCAATCCATGGAATAAATACCAACTTTTTAGCAAAAGGTATTGGGATAACTGGTCAGCCATTTGAAATAAGATACAGCTAGATCCACGCTTCACACCATATGGCCAGGTAGACTCAAAATGGATCAAATATTTAAATGTAAATAATTAAACTGCAAAATATATGAATATCTAACAAAAGAGAATAGGGTAAACTCCTCTTTAAGGGACAGAGAAGGCATTTTTAATTATGATTCAGAATTCAGAAGTCATCAAAGAAAAGATTGATAACCACATAAAATAGCAAAGACTTTTACATGGCAAAAACATCAAAAGTGCAATCAAAAGACAGAGTAGGAAAACATTTGTAAATTGTATCACAAAGGGCTAATCTCCCTTTATAGCGTTTCTAGAAATCGAGACAAAAATAAAAAGCAGAAGCAATGGAGAGTTCATGGAAGAAAGAACTACAAATGACCCTTAAACATATAAAAATATGAACAATTTCACTTATAATAAGAAAAATATAGATATAAACTATACCAAGCTGCCATTTTTTCCCTAATATGGTGGGGGGGAAAAGAATCCTGAATATTTGACATCACATTTTGTTGGGAAGGCTGAAGAGAAATAGGCAGTCTTGTATTTTCTTTTTCTATCTTTCTTTCTTTTTTTTTTTTTTTTTTTTATGAGACCGAGTCTCCCTCTGTCACCCAGGCTGGAGTTTAGTGGCATGATCTCGGCGGCTCACTGCAACCTCTGCCTCCCGGGTTCAAGCGATTCTCTTGCCTCAGCCTCCTGAGTAGCTGGGATTACAGGTGCCCACCACCATGCCCAGCTACTTCTTGTATTTTTAGTACAGATGGCATTTCACCATGTTGGCCAGGCTCGTCTTGTATTTTCTTATTGCAAAATCATACAACTCCTTATGGAGGGGAATCTGGCACTAGCTACCAAAAATACAGACATATTTTCCACTCTGAGAATATATCCTACACAATCTTGTACATAAGTATGAAAGAACATATGTACGAGTCTATTCATCGTGGCATAATATGCAAAATGTAAAGATTATAAACAACCCAGGCATCGAGTAGTCAAATACTGGCTGAACAAACTAGGGTACACCAATTTGATGAAGCTGTAAAAAGAAATATGGTAGATCTCATGCTGATGCAGAGATCACAGACTGTATTGTTAAGAGATGAAAGCAAAATTCAGAACACTGTACAGAATATTATTTGATTGAATGTATATAGTACGCTACCTTTAGTGTAAAAAGGAGGGAATAAGAATATATATTGTATTTGGGCTGGATGTGGTGGCTCATGTCTGTATGCCCAGTACTTTGGGAGACCGAGGTGGGTGGATCACTTTTGGTCAGGAATTTAAGACAGCCTGGCCAACATGTCCAAACTCCATCTCTACTAAAAATACAAAAAAAATTAGCCAAGCATGGTGGTGCATGCCTGTGGTCCCAGACACTTGGGTGGCTGAGGCAGGAGAACTGCTGAGCCCAAGACTGCAGTGAGCGAGATTGTGCCACTGCACCCCAGCCTGGGTGACAGAGCAAGACTCTGTCTCAAAAAAAAAAAAAAAGGAATATATATTGTACTTAAAGAAATACTAGAAATGAGAAACTCATAAAAATACTTATTTTGGAGGAATAATTAAACAATATTTGATTTCTCTAAGGATGTTACATAGATTTGAGTAAGTTGTGCATTTTTTTGTTTTTCTGTGTCCTGAATTATTCACTTTGGTCTTTGTATCAGTCAAGAAGTTTGTTTTTCTCTTATCACAAGAAATTCAGTAATAGGTAGATGTTGGCATTGGTTAATGCCAACTAGATATTGGCTGGTAGTACTAGAGTACTTTTGGCTTTTTCCTCATGACCATAATATTGTTGCCATAGCTCCAAGCATCATATCTGCATTCATAGCAAGAAAAAATAATGGAAAAGGGAGTGCCAGCCATTTCTGGCGTGACCCAATGATGATTCATCATCTAGAACTGGGCACATTACTACCTTGAATATATTTAGGGCTTTGTTAAAACAAAGAAACGAGACCAGCAGGATAGGCTACAGTCTATGTCCGTCATATTGGGGGATTTCCCTCCTAAATCACTGGTTGTCCATTTTTATCCAGGAGTGAGGCATCAAAAATTGCTAGTGGGAAGCAATCTTTCATTGGGTGAGGCTTACCACAGGGCAGAACTCTTGCTAGATTGATCAACCAGAGGGTCTGCCCTCTTTTTTTGCAGAATCCCAAATATCAATTCCCAAAGTACTGGGAATACAGACGTGAGCCACCACACTCAGCCCAAATACAATATATATTCTAATATTTGAGGTGGTTTCTGTGTCCCCAGTCAGTTTCTACAGAAAGAAATTCTTCCCTGCAAGTCTGCCTTGGGGCAGGGGAGGCTGGGGAGCATGCAAGATGGAGGGGCTCAGGGGTCAGACTATTCCAATCCCCGGCTTTCAGAATCATTAGATTGAGCAGATGATCAATCCCCCTGATGAGAAACCCAAGCCCCAAGACTGTTGCCCAGTTCCTGGTATCTTTAAGGCAGTGGTTTTCAACTGGGAATGATTTTGTTCCCCAGGTAAGGTTGCCAGATTTAGCACATAAAAATACACGGTGCTCAGTTAAATTTAAATTTCAGAAAACAACAGAAAATGTGTTTGCATAAGTACATTTCAAATATCACATTATTTATCTGAAATACAAATTTAATTGGGCACCTTGTATTTTATCTGCCTCCCCGAAGACATCTGGCAACGTCTGGGGAAGTTTTTGGTTGTTACAGCTTGGCGTGGGGGTTGCTACTGGTATCTGGTGGGTAGAGGCCAAAGATGCTGCTAAATATCTCACAACACACAAAACAGCCTCTTCAAACAAATAATTATCTGGCCCTACATGCCAGTTGTGCCAAGGTTGAGAAACCCCACTCTAAGGCAAAGTTCTTGTGTCTGGGTTGGGGCACATTCATCTATTTTTTAAATCTCAGCAGGATCTTTTTTCCATGGTCACAGCAAATACTGAAATAGCCTTTCTTGTTAGTTTTCCTCCCTATCTAACAGGCATTCCAAGGAAGTGCTGGTCAAGAGGAGACAGCATTTATCTCAAGTTCAGGGGCATGAAGGCCAACCCGCCTATGCTCCTTGAGCCTTTTCCTGGTAAATCCCAGGCTCAGAGCCTGCCTCACCAAGCAGCTGGGAAGAGCTGGGCTGGGGATGGGGTTGGCGCCAGGCTTGCCCAGCTCCTCCAGGCGGGAGTCCTACCTTCCCAGCCCATGGGAGGGAGGGAAACCACACGCAGCTGCCTTTCCATGAAGAGCCGCTTTCTTTGCAGGCGCCGGGGTGGAGGGGAGCAGGCAGCGCTAGGTGGGGACAGTATGACATGGCTGTGAATCAAACAACTTTAAAAAAGACTGGAGAGGAAGGAAGCAATGGGTGGAGAAAGTTCTGAATGTTTTCTGGTTATGAGATGTGTATAAATTCATGGGAGGTTATTTGAGGATATTTATCCCAAGTCTTATTCACGGTTGTCCTTGAAGTGAATACCAGAACATTAGAATTCAGGGATGATCGTGACTTTTCTACAATGACTTGCCCCCATTTTCTTCCCTCCCCACAGGTCCCTGTATTCCGCCACACCTGTGAGGATTGTGCAAACAGAGTGAGCATGCACCCTTATCCCCCCAATTTGTAGACGATGGCCCTGGGAAAAGAATGACTAGCAGAGTTTTCCCCTATATTTTATTTTTCAATAAAGAATATGACAACTGAAAAACAAAAACAAAAATATCACTTACGTCTAACTCAAGGATAAAGAAGGGAGTTTTTTTTTTTTTGAGGATATAAAAATAAAAATCCATTTGGGCGTTCATTAAGTAAAGCAAGATGAATCAGGCTTTTGGTTATATAAAAGCTCGGCTTTTTATGGAAAATCTGTCTTTGCAGTTCTCTGCTTGCGGGAGAAAAGAATGCAAGAAGCAGAAGAAGACAGGCCGTGAGGGAGCTTTATAAACACTAGAAAAGCCCTTTTTAGGCTCAGCTGTGTCCTGGCATGGCCTAGATAGCAGAGCAGGGGGAGAGGAGCTGGGGGCCTGAGGGTGGCAACCCCTCCCTTCTCCATGACCAGTGAAGTCACTGAGTTTACTGCCAAATAATGTTTGTAATGTCTACCTGAACTTTAGTGGCTATTTCTGCCACTCATCCTTGGAAACTATTGTTAAAAACAACTAAATTTTTTTAAAAAGAAGGAAAAGAACCTGTCTTTTTTCATCCATTATACAAGTAGTGGAGATACAGAAGGGGGAAAAAAAGTTTGAAAGTTCAAAAAAAGGAAAAAGTAGAGAATATAATAGTTGAACCATATTTGAACCTATAGTTAGGTTCACTTACAGACACCACCCCTGACTCTGACCTGTTTCTTTCTAAGGTTTCCTGTAGGCTTAGTTTTTGAATTTAAATACTTGTGATGACTCCTTAAATGCAAGGTTATATCTCACTCTAAAAAAAAAAAAAAAAAAAAAAGCTGGCCGGGCACAGTGGCTCATGCCTGTTATCCCAGCACTCGGGGAGGCCGAGGTGGGTGGATCACGAGGTCAAGAGATCGAGGCCATCCTGGCCAACATGGTGAAGCCCCATCTTCACTAAAAATACAAAAATTAGTTGGGCGTGGTGGCGTTTGCCTGCAGTCCCAGCTACTTGGGAGGCTGAGGCAGGAGAATCACTTGAACCCGGGAGGCGGAGGTTGCAGTGAGCTGAGATGGTGCCACTGCACTCCAGCCTGGCAACAGAGCGAGACTCCGTCTCAGAAGAAAAAAAAGCTATAATGTATTGAGCACTGGGTATTTTCCAGACATTTTGCTAAGCACTTTGTGTACATAATTATATATCTATATAAGTATATATTTTAGAGACAGTATCTCACTCTGTCCCAGGCTTCAGTACAGTGGCACAATCATAGCCCCCTGCAGCCTCAAACTGCTGGGCCCAAGTGATCCTCCCAACTCAGCCTCCTGTGTAGCTGGGACTACAGACGTGCACCACCAATTTGACTAATTTTTTTGTATTTTGGTTTGTTTTTTGTAGAGGGTCTTGCTATGTTTCCCAGGCTGATCTCTAAATCCTGGCTTCAAACAACTCTCCTGCCTCAGCTCCCCAAAATGCTGGGATAATTTTACCTAATGATCAAAACAAACTGATGAAAGACACTTTTGTTACTTCCTGTTTTACAGATGAGAAATGGAGTCTCTTACTAGCCACAGAGCTAGAAAGTGGCACAACCAGGCATATCATGCATTTTTCACTTAATATTGAACATGACCTTTACCATGTTATAATAACTCTACTTAAACATAATTGTAGCTGTTGTCCAATGTTTTGAGATGCTTTATCACAATTTATGAGATCATTCACCTATTAATGGACATTTGGGTTACTTCCCATTTTTCCTGGTTGTAGATAATATTGAACTTTTCTTGTGATTGTGGATAAAGCAATGAACATCTTTAAGCAAAACTATATTTAGATTTAGATTTTCTTTAGGATAGACGGATTTCCAAAAATGAAAATGGAATTGCTATAAATGTTTTCAAGTAGCTTTACATATAAAGAGTCATACTAATGTCCATCTAGACCCCTTTCTCTCTATCCTCATCAGCAATAAAAACTATTACTTAAAAATATAGTTTTTAAAATCAAGAATTAGTGAGTTGTTTGGACTTAATTGTATTTTATAAGTAATCAGGTCCAATTTTTTTTCATTCATTTGTTGGCCAGACTAAGTCTCCTTTTATGGATTGTTTTTGTTTTAATCCAGTTATCTATTGGGGAGTTAATGTTTTTCTAATCAATTTGAATGAAGAATTAGATAGCAAATATTTGTCATTTGTTACAGTCTTAGTATTGTCCTCAATTGGCTATTTCCCTTTAACATTTGTTTTTTACATATTTGAAAATGTTTACTGAAACCTCTTGCTGTTTTTATTGTGAGATTTCTCACCTAGAGTTCAGATATTCATTTCTCATTTCTCTGAGTAACCTGTTTTTAACACTTCTCAGAGATTACTCAGTAGTATTTGTAAAAATTATAGTTCAAAATAATACAGAGAGACAAACAACACAACCCCAGCTTTACTTAACCAATTGATTGCTGTGAGCTGTGGGTCTCAACCCACCCAGAACTGATTAGCAAAGCCAGCCCCAGGCCCCCTCCTGGCTGCTCCGTTCCCTTGGCAAGCCATTCAGCATTTAATAGCTCTCATTATGTGATGTAGAAAATTCTTCATTACAGCTAATTGGAAACTCTTATTCTGCTATGCAAATCCATTTGCTTTTGTTCCATCCTCAGCAGAGACAGAGTGGCTAGGCATTGTTTTCCAGGTGACGATTCTGCATGTATAACACCTGCCCAGGACATGGTGGGCTCTTAATAAATACTTCTTTATTAAAGTTGATATTTAAAATATCTAATTAGAACTACTCTCGGGCTACTTTTCTCCAAGTGAGCTAACAACCATTTATTTATTTATTTATTTATTTATTTATTTATTTATTTATTTTTGAGAGGGAGTCTCGCTCTGTCTCCCAGGCTGGAGTACAGAGGCACAATCTCCACTCACTGCAACCTCTGCCTCCTGGGTTCAAGCCATTCTCCTGCCTCAGCTTCCTGAGTAGCTGCCACCATGCCCAACTAATTTTTGTATTTTTAGTACAGACGGCGTTTCACCACGTTGGCCAGGCTGGTCTCAAACTCCTGACCTCAAGTGACCCGCCTGCCTCGGCCTCCCAAAGTGCTGGGATTACAGGTGTGAGCCACCACGGTTGACCCAACCATTTGTTTTTTTCCTTTTCATCTTCTTTTTTTAACCCCTTGGATCATCCTTGTATTTCTCTGATTTCCTTCCAGGCGCTGCCAGGTGCTTAGGGTCCTCTTGAAGTATAGTCTCCAAGCTGAGACAGACAAGAGTCTGTCCTCCTATCACCCCTGCCCCAGAACTCTCCCAGAGGTGGGCTGGTAGCACCCTTGGCAACAGTTTGGCCCACACAAAAGCAGTGGGAGAAGTGGTGTGGCTGTTAGGCATTGCTTTCCTCTGGCAGAGATCCAGGCTGAGATGCAGACAGCAGGCTGCAGGAAACAGGGGTGGGACAGAGCTGGGCTGTCAGGCACAGGAGTGCCAGGCACAGGGAGGAATTAATTTGGCTCACAACCTGACACTGGATTGAAGATTAACCGATTTCAACAATAACATATTGTTATTAATGAAACTATGATTATCACAATATATTTTTAAAAATCAACAGACAATCCTATATGTAAACTCTCGACATGATTAAGGTATTCCCCTTTTTCTTTAAGAACAGCATACATTCCCCAGTCCTTAAAACACTCCCAAGAAAAATCAGACTAATAAAAAGAACAGTGCTGTAAGCCTGGCTTCTGGGTCACCTTATATCTGAGTAATCTGATGACAGAGGTCATCGCTATTCCTTTGGAATAAAAGAGCTACAGTTTGGAAAAGGGAGAAGTCTTGACTGATGTCTATTGTTTTGCTTCAAAACTGAACATACATGGTTTGAATTATAAATCATCATAAGTGTCTCCTTCCGTGTCTGACAGCCTTGTTACTCAAACTGAATTGAGAATGAGTGAAATGAGGGCTTAGAGGCTGTGCCAAAAACCTCACTCACAGGTGAAAATCGTTACCAACACAAGCCAGAGACCAGAGCTTTGCCCTGGGGTCAGGGCCACTCATCGACAGAATAGGAAAATGACATTTAAAAAAAAAAAGTTTAAAAGTGGAATAGGGCAAAAGATAGGTAGTACTTCCACCAGAAAGATGGCCACCAGAAAATAGTAGGAAGCATATAATCAGAATTAATCAAACTTCTAAACTTTATTTTCACTTATGTAGGGTCTTATAACGCTAAAACATCAATTAGTTATACATGTCTAAATTTACTAGTAATTCTTGCCAAAATAGACTGATATCTTTAGATAGTTATGGTTTCGAAGCAAGGCCAAAAATAATGAGTTAAAATATTAAAATTACTTGTTAGTATAACTTTATAATAACCACAAGCTTACTATGTGTTGAACAACATAGCAAATGCTTTAGATGTCATTTAATTCTGTGAAACAGGTATTGTAATATTAGACTACTCTGGTTCAATTTTTATGTAACAATGCTGTAAACTATTTTTCAGTAACCACAGACTCCCAGGTTGAAAGTGACGTAATCCAGAAGTGACAGCGTGCTGGCAGCCCCCGCTCGCTCTCGGCGCCCTCTCTGGCACACCAGAGATTGATCAGATCAGACTGGATCCCCTTTGTGGGCTGCCCAAGGCGGGAGCCGGCTCCCTCCGTTTGCGGGGAGGTGGGAAGGAAGAGCCTCGGGCGGGAACCAGGGCTGCGCGCGGCGCTCACGGGCCAGCCCAAGTTCCGAGTGCGCGTGGGCTCGGAGGGCCCCCGCACTCCGAGCAGCTGGCTGGCGCCACCGGCCCCGGGCAGTGAGAAGCTTAGCACCCACGCCAGCAGCTGAGGAGGGTGCGCCGGGTCCCCCAACAGTGCCGACCCGCCGGCGCTGCGCTCGAACTCTCGCTGGGCTTCAGTTGCCTTCCCGCGGAGCAGAGTTTGGGACCTGCAAGCCACCATGCCCGGCCATGCCCGGCCATGCCCGGCCATGCCCGACCCCCCCGCCCTCCGCCACCGCGGTGGGCTCCCGCGGCCCGAGCCTCCCCGACGGGCGCCGCCCCCGACTCCGTGGCTGCCGGTCGGTCCCATCGACCACCCAAGGGCGCGGGCCTGGCGGGCAGCTCCGCCTGTGGCCCTGGAGTGCGAGCTACTAGATGAACCAGCTGGGCTTGAGTCTCCTGGGGACTTGGAGAACCTTTATGTCTAGCTAAGGGATTGTAAATACACCAATCAGCACCCTGTGTCTAGCTCAAGGTTTGTAAATGCACCAATCAGTGCTCTGTATCTAGCTAATCTAGTGGGGACTTGGGGAACTTTTCTGTCTAGCGCTGTGTCTAGCTAAAGGATTGTAAACGCACCAATCAGCACTCTGTGTCTAGCTCAGGGATTGTAAGTGCACCAATCAACACTGTCAAGATGGACCAATCAGCTCTCTGCAAAATGGCCCAATCAGTTCTCTGTAAAATAAACCAATCAGCTCTCTGTAAAATGGACCAATCAGCAGGATGTGGGTGGGGTCCGATAAGAGAATAAAAGCAGGCTGCCCAGGGGGTGCAGGGCGAACTTCGTGAGGTTTTGTTTTATAGCTTCTTGTTAGGGTTTTCGTTTTGCTGGTTATAATGAATTTTATTTTGGTTTTTTTTTTTTTGGGGTTTTGTGTTTATGATCTGTAGTATTCAACGCAGAGTGTGACAGCAGTGGGAGGAACTGTTTTAAACACTCTGCGTTTAGAATTACGGCTGTGACACTCATTAGAAAGGTTTGTAGGTTAATTTTTGTCAGTGTAGATAGCAAACTGTATGAGAAAGAAGTGAAGCTCCAAACACATCTGAAGAAACTACACTCTGGACAAGCCACGTTAAGATTTGTAAGAGTTACTGAAATAGTTGGTAGCTTCATTTTTAGTGAAACCAAGCACCCGCCAATTGTAGACACAATTTGAGCATGCTTTGTGGAACCAGGTGTTTAACTGCTAGGGGAGTCTTAAGATGGGATGGTGGAACGTGGATTTCAAAGCACTGCCTGGCAGGATCAAGGATCCAATCTGATCAATCTCTGGTGTGCACCACATGGCAGGATCTAGTCAGATTATGGCACCTTACTGCATGGTCCGGAGAGATCACATCTTACTTCATGCCTATAAAACCTGAGCCAGCACCATGTTGAGGATGCAGATTTGAATGTTTGTCTGCTTGCCAGTAAAAAACTTTTCTCAAAACGCAGTGCCATGATATTGGATGCTACGTGCATTAGAAGAGCAGCCCGTCGATTATTAACAGTATTATTATTCCCATTTAGAGAGAAACTAAGGCTCAGAGAAACTGTTGAGAACTAAGACCACATAGCCAATAAGCAATGGGACTAAGATTTAAAGTAAAACTTGTCTGGTCCCAAAGCTTAGGCTCAATCTTTAAGGTTGTGTAAAGCGTAGTGAACCACCAGCTATGTGGCCTTAACCACATTACTTAAAAATTCTGAGCCTTTGTTTATCTCATTTATAAAATAGACTTGCAGTGACATCTGTTGTGTTGGGTTGCCCAGAATCTCTCTCTCCCTTGACTTTTAATAGCATCTTAATTTTCTCTGATCACCCTCTTCAATTCTTTCTTAGTACAAGCAGTGCGAATGAAACTGACTTCTCCATGCTGCATGGAAGAGTATGTGACCCAAATCTGGCCAATCAGGATAGTCCAGCCTCTTACCTTAGTGGTTTCGGGTGGGTCACGTGACCTAAGCGAAGTCAGTGAGATTCAGCCCCTATTTGGAGCCCCAATGGGAAAGAGAAATTCTCTTCCTGAAAAGGGAATGTACACCTAGAACTGCAGGTAACCGTTTTTACCATCACATAGGAAGAGCCTGCCTGGGAATAAAAAGAGTAAAACAGCTTAAGTTCCTGCATTTCAGCATTTGTAAAGTTTCTTATACTTCTGGGCTTTTCAAGTGTATGCGATACGTTCTCTCTTTTCCGTAAGCCAGTGTGGAGTAGGTTTCTGCCTCTTGGAACATGAGCTCTGATTAAAGCAATGTGTAAAATGCTTAGCACAGTGGTTGACACGTATTAAGTCTTCCATAAATGTTTGTTATTATTAAGATATGCTGTGGGCCGGGCGCAGTAACTTACGCCTGTAATCCCAGCATTTTAGGAGAGCGAGGCGAGCGGATCACCTGAGGTTAGGAGTTTGAAGTGAGCTCGGCCAACATGGCGAAACCCCGTTTCTACTAAAAACACAGAAATTAGCTGGGCGTGGTGGCACACGCCTCTAATCCTATACTTGGGAGGCTGAGGCAGGAGAATCACTTGAACCCAGGAAGCAGAGGTTGCAGTGAGCCGAGATCACACCATTGCACTCCAGCCTGGGCAACAAAAAGGAAACTCGGTCTCAAAAAAAAAAAAAAAAAAAAAAAAAGATATGTTCTCAAAAGTGTATACAAAATTTTTTAAAATAGGAACTGTTTTTGTTTTGCTTATTTGTCCTAAAGAAAAACACAATTTCTAACCACCACCCAGGTTAATATTTTGTCAGAGGCAAAGCGCTTATATGGCCTAATCAAATGAAGCTGTGTCAGCTTCATTGCATGCTAAACGTAGACCCTAAAAGAAGGAATCTTCAGCTTGTATTGCTATTATTGCATGGCTTCTGTTTTGTAATCATTTCTGTTTACATACATCATTAAATCTGGAACATCTTGCCCATCAGATTTGTGTGAAGGGTTCATTTGAAGAAAATATTCTGCATCTTAAAAAAAAAGCTTGAAAATGATATGCCCAATTTCCCCCAATTTAACCAACCAGGAAATGTGCCAGTGACCTTGGTTCGCTGTGCTCGGCCTGAACTTCCAGCTAAGTGTTATTTCCAACATTCGCCTCTGCTGACCTTTTGTGACCTGAACATGCGGCAGGCCCCAAAGTCACTCGTTTTCTTTTTGAGCCGGCAGCACGGTTACTCAATGGTCGATTTGGAAATGACATTTCATAGTTTAGCTGGTGGGTTTTGTTACTCCACACTCAACAGGCTCCATTCCTACCTGCTGCGGGTCAAATAACTAAATATTTGCCTTCTCTACAATATTGCATTATGCTGCCTCAGAAATAAATATCTGACAGTGAAGAGCTCAGAAAATGAGTTGATGCTGAGATGATAGAATGCAAGAGTGAACAAAAAAGTCCATTTAGGCAGAAGCTTTTTCTACTAGGCTGAAAAATGTTCTACTCTCTTGGATTCTCTCATTAGATTACTATTGCTTCATTGTAGGGTTTTCTAGAATGCAGGGAGAACTGAATTTGAATTCCCTTCTAGAGCTTTCCTTCAGCCTTTTTGAGGAAGTAAAATAAAAAATTGAAAGATAAACAGTATTCTGGTGCTAAAGCCCAGAGGTAGCAACTATTGATTTTGCATGGCAATGCCCTAGGATTCACTTCAGTGCTTTTAACCTTTCCTTGACAGATTCCTAAAAAAAAGTGTAGTACTGGCCGGGCGCAGTGGCTCACGCCTGTAATCCCAGGACTTTAGGAGGCTGAGGCGGGCAGATCATGAGGTCAAGAGATCAAGACCATCCTGGCCAACATGGTGAAAACCCGTCTCCATTAAAAATACAAAAATTAGCTGGGCATGATGGCACGTGCCTGTAGTCCCAGCTACTTGGAAGGCTGAAGCAGGAGAATCGCTTGAACCCAGGAGGTGGAGGTTGCAGTGAGCCAAGATCACACCACAGCACTCCAGCTCCATCCTGGCAACAGAGCAAGACTATCTCAAAAAAAAAAAAAAAAAAGGTACTATTTTTGTAAGATGTATTTTTAAACTGACTATGAAGAAAAGAATAATAAAATATTAGCTAGCAACTGTGAATAACTGATAATTTAGCTAACAGCCAAGAAATTACTGCTTTATTTAGGTAAATATTTTCTTTATATCAATTTTAGTGCCTTTGGGTCTAAACCACCTCTTCCATTAACCCCGAAGAAGGTCATGTTGGAACATGAATGTGAACATGCAAAAACCCAGGGAGAGGTATCTCTAGTGACAGTTTTAGGGTCTGTGGTTAAGGCGCTGAGCTGCATTGGTTTAGAAGTCTTATAGCAGCAAGTTTTAAGACCCTTCTCAAGCCATCACTTCCCTGAGTCAAGCTTCCAAAAGAATCAGCTCAGCACTTAGTTAATTCTTCTCTTGCTTTTGACTTTTAAAGTGGCCTGGATTTAGTGCAGCCTTCTACCAGTGAATGATTCAATGTTGAGATCACACAATCCCAGGTTTGACAGTGCCTCACTCCCTAACCTTAGCCCCATCACGTAACCTCTATGTCCACGTAGTTGCACTTAAAACAAAAGATGTTAACATTGACCTGAAGATTCAGGGAAGAATATCTTACTAATGATGTGAAAGCACCTAGGACCTATAGTGTGCTATAAAAATCTCTCTTTCAATAATTTATGGATAGCCTAAGTGAAGCATGGTAGCCAGCTACCATGGTGGAAATGAGCTGCATAGGTACCATTTTGGCATTCAGTGAAATTTAAGATGATGAAGGATATCCTTCCTCCACCACGGAACTTTTGACAAGGGACAAAGACATCAAAGTAAAGGACACTTGCAAACTTACCTTTTACTCACTTCCTTCTGGGTGTACTGTAAGGACGTGTTGTGTGATTCAAGGCTGTCTTTATAAAGTGTCAAAAAGCCTGAGCTCTCCTCATTGCCTTTGGCCTTTATTGGCCAAGGAGGCAGAAAGTAAAGCTTGTGTTATGAAGCATGCTGGAGCAGAAAATGCGAACAAGGTTGGAGTGTGTAAGGGTCTGTCTAGAAACTATAGTGGAGTATGTGAAAGAAGAGACGCACAGGCAAGTGGACACCTGGTCACTCATCCTCATGTTTTGGAAAACATGCAAGTCTGCTGCTGTAATATGAAGCATTTCCAGACCCAAAGAGGCCAATATAAGGCAACACTTGAAAGAAAGTTGTACTTGCTCTTGCAGTGGGCATTGTCCTTCTTTTTGGCTGCTCGGTACCTGTACCTCTTTCCCATGTTTGGGGAATTCTCCCACCTTATGAGCTCTGGTGGGAAGCAGAGTCAGTCTTCCACTCCAGAAGGTGAAAATGCAAGATGCCTGCTTTCGCAGGGAACAGCCACAGGACTGAGGTTCTGCAGAGGCACCCACCCTGACTCAGAAAAATGATGAAAAGAAGGGACCAAAAATCACTCACTGACAATGGCAGAGGATTCAGAAATTCAACTTCCCGGGCAGCAGAGAGAGTGTGCCTGGGGTAACCTCCATATCCATAATGCGCAGCATCCATGGTTCAAGCTCAGATCTGGTCCTGGTAGTTGCTACTGAGGTGTTCTTTCTGCAGCAGTTCTGCAGTGGAATTTTGAGCATTGCTCCTGGCAGGCGGTCCTAGACCTGGTCTCAGTGACTCTGTGAGATACCTAGCCTCCTTTTGCTGTTGTTGTTATCTATCTATCTATCTATCTATCTATCTATCTATCTATCTATCTATCTATTTAGAGACAGGGTCTCACTCTGTCACCCAGGCTGGAGTGCAGTAGCGAGACCAAGGTTTACTGCAGCCTCAGCCTTCCAGCTCAAGCGATCCTCCCACCTCAGCCTCCGGTGTGGCTGGGACTACAGGCACATGCCACCGCACCCAATTAATTTTTAAAATTTTCTGTAGAGACGATGTCTCTCTATGTTGTCCAGGCTGATCTTGAACTCCTGGGCTCAAGTGATCCTCCCCATTCGACCTCCCAAAGTGCTGGGGTTACAGGCAGGAATCACTGCGCCCAGCTGTTAACTGTTTAATATGAACATTTTGAAATATATACAAAAGTAGAAGGAGTAGTATAATGAACCCACTTTACCCATTCTCTGTCTCTTCATCCCCTACTCCTCCTGATATAATTTACTTACCACAAAATTCACACATTGTAGTTGAACAATTCAGTGAGTTTCAGTAAATTTAAAAAGTTGTCCAACTATCACAATTAAGTCACATTTTTGTTTTGTTTTAGTGTACAGTTCAGTGGATTTTGGCATATGCATAAATTTGTGTGCCATTATGACAACGAGAATACAGTTTTAATCACCCCAAAGAACTCCCTTCTGCTGTCTATAGTCACACCCTTCCCCCTTCCTAACTTCTGGCAACTGTTGGTTTGTTCTCCATCCCTAGAGTTTACCTTTTCTAGAATGTTATAAAAATTGAAATATATAGTAGATAGCCTTTTATGTCTGCATGGTGTCTTTGAGATTCATCCAAATTGCTTCATGTAGTCCATTGCTTTTTATTGAATAGTATTATGTTGTATGATGTACTACCGTTTGCTCATCCATTCCCCTATTGATGGACATTTGGTTGTTTCCATTTTGGGGAGATTATGAATAGAGTTGCTATCTAGAATCTATATATATATATTTTTTAACAAGACTGGGTCTCACTCTATCACTCAGGCTTGAGTGTAGTGATGTGCTCATAACTCACTGCAGCCTCAAACTCCTGGGCTCAAGCCATCCTCCAGCCTCAGCTTCCTGAGTGGCTGGGGACTACAGGCCCATGCCACCACATCTGGGTAGTTTTTAAATTGTTTTCTAGAGACAGAATCTCGTTATATTACCCAGGCTGGTCTTGAACTTCTAGCCTCAAGGAATTCTCCTACCTTGGCCTCCCAAAATGTTGGGTTACAGGTGTAAGCCACCACACCTGGCCCTATTCTTTTTTAATGAATTCATTTTTTAATAGTTCAATCAGCCACAGTTGGCTTCTGTTGCATGCAATTAAGAATCAAATGGCTAGTCCTCTATAACTGGAACATCCCCAGATCTTACCCGCCAAGAGTATAAATAAGCTCATTACCATTTACTTATTTTATTAGTCAAATATCCCATACATATATCACTACAGTATCTTAGGTATTGTTTTGCTTTGATTTTTGTTGTGAAGGGGCATCTTCAAACCCTTTCATGCCAGTGCCCATGTCAGCAGGATGACTCATCCCCATCCACTGCTGAACAGTCTCCTTGGGCCATTGCCCACAGATCATTTTTGCTGTGTGATGGGTAATGATGTGTGAATCCTGCTCTTCTTGGTTTATATTTTTAGAGGCCCTGGGAGAGATCCTTAGACCCCAGGCATCACAGAATTTAATGAGCCAAATGCTTTACTTTTACATAAGCTCTTTCCTCTTTAAAGTTCAGACGGTGTGAGGGGGACTGGCTTGGGCAGGCTCGGGTCATGACCACTATGCTCTGTCTCCTTAGACCTGCTGCCCGGCTCCAGACCTTAGAGCTATTATTGAGACCAGCTCAACACGCCTTCCTGTTTCTTCCCTGAGGATGAATTCACTTCCGGGGTCCCCGTAGTCTGTGCTCTGTCTTCTAGAGAGCCCCCTTCCCCGTTTTCCTGCCAGTTCACCAGATATGCCTTTCTTGGTTGTATCTCATACCACGCAGATCCGTCATGGGGAGGATAAGCAAGTTCAAAGGGCTGTGGACCCGGGTGAGGCCAGGACATATGGAAAGTCCCAAGAGTTTCCACTGCTTTTTTCTCATCTTGTGTCTAATTCTCCTCCTCTGCTTCCAAAAATCATCAGGTGAATGCCCTCTTGAACTTCCACTGGTAGGTAAACAAGGGCAGCAACTCTCAAACCGTAAAGTGCATAGAGTCACCTTAGGATCTGAAAATGCAGATTCTGATGGAGAATTTTAGAGTAGGGATTTATATTCAGCATTTCTAAAAAACTTCCAGCTGTTGCTGATGCTGCTGGTTTTAGAATCACACCTGTTCGACATGACGGAAATTTCAGAATCTGGTTAATATTCATTTTATGCCTTTCCAAGAGGGTTGATATATGGTTTCTTTTTCAAGGAGATTGATGAAATAGTACAAAGATGAGGGGGTTGATAGTTGCTAATAACTACTCAGATGTTATTTCAAAGTGAAATATATAAAGTAATTTCATAACCTAGTCCTGGAAAGTAGTAAATGAACAGCAACTGCCTATTGGGAGGTACTGTATGCTAGGCACTATGTTAAATACTCTTCATACATTATTTCATTTAATCCTTACAACAATGCATTGAGAATGAGCATTATTAGCACCATCTGAACGGTGAAAAATCTGAGGTTCAAGATGCTAAGACAGAATTGGTGAAGACTGGATTCTTAAATCCTGTGCTTTTCAGCCCCACAGAACATTGCCTACAACATGCCCTCCAGTGTTTATCACACACTCAGTGGAGTAAGTGATCAAATCTGTTTATGAAATAAATACAGATCAAATATATAATAAAATGGACAAATGTCCGCTAAAGTAGACTAAAACTCAAGCTCTTTTCTTTGTGTTTCCTGAGGGCGTTTTTTGTTCCTACTGCTCTAATAAAGTGTCATGATTAGGGACAGTGCTGATGCACTAGTTTTGCCTCAACTTCAATCTTTTGCCTTGACCTCTCACTGGATTATATTAAACTTCTTAAAGACTCCAGTGAAAAAACATTTTAAATGCTTTATGTGCCTAAGGAAAATGTTAACATTTACAACAGGTACCCTGTAGAGCTCTGTATTAGAAAGGAAGGACGATAAAGCAAAGACTGAATTTCAGTATTTAAAGTTTTGAGGGGGGCTAAAGAGAAAAAAATAAAGAGAGTATGTTTGATAGTAAGGAAGGAGATCACTACTACTGCTGCTGCCCTCCTCCCCCCACCTTGCCTAGTTCACAAGACATGAGGAAAGAGAGAAAGCAAAAAGTTAGAAAGAAACGAAAGTAAAATAAATAGCCAGACAACCTTGGCACCACCACCCGACCCTAGGAGTTAAAAAAAAGTAATGATAATAACATCAACCCCTGACTTAAACTACTTGTGTTATCTGTAAATTCCAGACACTGTATGAAAAAAGCATTGTAAAACTTTTTGTTCTGTTAGCCGATGCATGTGGCCCCCAGTCACATTTTCCACGCTTGCTCGATTTATCACGACCCTTTCACATGGACCCCTTAAAGTTGTAAGCCTTTAAAAAGGCCAAGAATTTCTTTTTCGGGGAGCTCAGCTCTTAAGACACGAGTCTGCCAACGCTTCCAGCCGAATGAAAAACCTCTTCCTTCTTTAATCCGGTGTCTGAGGAGTTTTGTCTGCGGCTCGTCCTGCTACAATAGCAAAGTTTTATTATTTCATCCATGCACTGCTAATATTATCAGTACTCATACAGAGCTCACACTGAAGGGTTAGCCAGTTTTTGGCACATAAAAGATAAATGAATGACTATATAAATAGATGGATGCCGTGATGGATGTATAGATGGATGGATGGATGAGATTAAACTAGAGGTGGCCGCATCTACCCAGTCAGTTTGAAGAATACTGGATTTTCATTCTCATGTTTCTTAGCTTATGACCTACTATCTTTTGTTTTGTTCAATTATTCATGTAAAGATGACTTTTCGAAATGAACACATCTTTTGGTTAACTTCCACAACTTAATTTTAATTATAAAACATTTAGGAATAAATTAAATAGGAAATGTGGAAAATTCATATGAAGAAAGTTGAAAACATTCCTGAGAGATTTACAAGATGACTTGAATAAAGGGAAAGGTAAACATTGTTTTTAAATAGGAAAGTTCACTATCATAAATCTGTTAATTCTCCTTAAAGCGATTGATACATTTAACTCGATCCCTTCAAAAATATCAGTAGGATTCAGTTTCTAGAGCTGCATAGCTTTTTAAAAAATTCTGCTTCCTTCCCCCTCCCTCCCATCTCCTCCTCTCCTTCGCCTCCCCACATGCTTGTACAAAGCAAAAGGTTTCTTCGTTTGAAAAACTGCACCACTCTGGGGGACAACTTGGGGACGGCAAGCAGAGGAGAGTGAGGGAGAGATGCTGCAAAAAAAAAAACCAAAAGGACTAAGAGAAAGTCTACATTTTAATATTAAGGACCTCCCACCATATCCCAAACCCTCTTCCACAACTCAGTCAGGAAAACTCTGGCCAACAGGCAAATACCTTCCACCAACAGGATACTGTATGATGCTTCTTTAAATACCTGAAAGCCTCAAAGACTGACATTTTTTGTGTCCTCCAATGAACTAGCTCTATCCTTGCCCAACAGTGGAGCCATTCCTCAACCCCCACCCCCACCTGGCATCATCCTATCCATTTTTGGTGTCTTACTATGAACAGTCAGTCAAAGATCATCAGATACTTGGGGAAAGTCTCCAACATGAGAGACCAAAACAAACACAAAAGGAAGCAGGAGAAAATAGAGACAATGTAGGGAGCAAAAGAAAAAAATGCACATTTTTTATATATATATACACGCACACACATAATGTACAACATTATATATATGTTTTCATGTGCCAAGATATTATATGCAATGTCCCTGTTTGCCTCAAAATGTTGCTTAAATTCAGAAGGCTGAGAAGAAAAGAGGTATGCCAGGCGCGGTGGCTCACACCTGTAATCCCAGCACTTTTGGGAGGCCGAAGCGGGCAGATCATGAGGTCAGGAGATTGAGACCATCCTAGCTAACACAGTGAAACCCCGTCTCTACTGAAAATACAAAAAATTAGCCAGGCGTGGTGGTGGGCACCTGTAGTCCCAGCTACTCGGGAGGCTGAGGCAGGAGAATGGTGTGAACCCAGGAGGCGGAGTTTGCAGTGAGCCGAGATCGTGCCACTGCACTCCAGCCTGGACTACAGAGCACGACTCTGTCTCAAAAAAAAAAAAAGAAAAAGAAAAGAGGTGACAAGCACCCGCACCTTTTAAAGAGAGGTGCTAGACTATTCATAGGGGCCAACAGCATGGGCTCAGGAGCCAGAAGGCCTGGGTCCAAATTCTGACTCTGCACTTAGCAGCTCCGTGACCAGGAGCAGATTAGTTCATCTGTCCACGCGGTAAAATGAAGAAAGTCAAAGCCTCCACCTCACTGGGTCATTGTGAGGACTGAAGACTACAATAATCCATGGGAAATGTTCAGAACAGTGCCTGGTGCTTAAAGCTCAGCGAACATTAGCCATCATTACTGGTATGCCATTATTAGCCCCTCACTCACCACAGACACGTAAAAGGAAAAAAATTCTCTGGATATCGTTGTTAAAATGCAGGTATGTTTCTTATGTCTCCCTGGGGAGCAGAACAGAGCTTTTCCCTACACCTCAAGGCAAGCGAGGAGGGCTTCAGAAAGCCACCCAGAGAGCTTGACCTGTGTCCCTGGAGCTGGAGGACCTCAGGGACTGGTAGCTGGTATGTACCTGTGAAAGCCCACAGGAAAGGTGGGCCTGAGGGAACAGACCCAAGAGAGTTTGGGTTGTGTTAGGAATGCCTCTGTTTCCAGGATTCAGCAGTGAAAAGATTCAGGCACGTTTTCCACGGACTTGATGTGGCCCCATGGGAAAAGGAGTTGGCTTCTAGTTTTCTTGGAAAGAATCCTGTTCTACCAGCTTTCTGCCAAGAGAAGGGCCCTCTGCTGGAAAAGATCCAAACCTACCAAGATGCAGAATCTAAGCAGACAATGTCAAGGGAGCTAAGGTTAAAAGAATCCCCCCAAACTACACGAGTCTCTCATCAGAGAGAAAATCAGCATTTGGAACCTGCTAGGACTTTGATCCTTATCCTTGAACTATTGTAGAGACCAAGGACCAGGGTGGAAAGGTATCAGAGACAAGAGGTCCCAAAGCATGGACCTTCCCCATTAAACTCTCTCCTACCCCCACCCAATAACTATGGACAACCTTCCATCCAACGGTAAACACTAGGGAGAGTAGAGAACTTGGACACCTCATTGGAGATGGATTGGGGTACTGTCTTAGTCCATTTGTGCTGCTGTCACAAAATACCACAGACTGGGTAACTTATAAAGAACAGAAATTTCAGCTGGGCGTGGTGGCTCACGCCTGTAATCCCAGCACTTTGGGAGGCCGAGGCAGGTGGATCATGAGGTCAAGAGATTGAGACCACCCTGGCCAACATGGTGAAACCGCGTCTCTGCTAAAAATACACAAATTAACCGGGCGTGGTGGCACTGTAGTCATAGCTACTTGGTAGGCTGAGGCAGGAGAATCGCTTGAACCCGGGAGGTGAAGGTTGCAGTTGAGTCGAGATAGTGCCACTGCACTCCGGCCTGGTGACAGAGCGAGACTCCGTCTCAAAAAATAAACAAAACAGAAATTTCTTACATTTCTGGGGTCTGGGGAGTCCAAGATCAAGGAGGCACTGACACTGCTGTCTGATAAGGGATGTTCTCTGCTTCCAAGATGGTGCCTTACTGTATCCTCACTGGCAGAAGGCAAAAGGGCAAGAGAAGTAAACTCTCTCTGAAGCCTCTTTTATAAGGGCATTAACCCATTCCCAAGGGCAGGGCACTGATGACTTAATCGCTTTCCAAAAGGCCCCACCTCAATACCACCATAATGGGGATTAAGTTTCAATACAAATTTGGAGGGGACACGTTCAAACCATAGCAGATATGAAAGGAGAACCACATCTGCTGATAAAGGTGGAAACAAAAAAGACCACTTGAGAAATTCTGTTCCAGTGGGGCAGTGGGGGACACATTGTCATTATTCCATTAAATATCTTCAAAAGATCAACATGGTTGCCTCCACCAAAACAAACATAAACAACAAACTGGGTGGTATAAATGTGAAAAAGGAAGAACAGAGCTCCTAGATATTAAGAATATGGGACCAGGCGCGGTGGCTCACGCCTGTAATCCCAGCACTTTCGGAGGCCGAGGCGGGCGGATCACCTGAGGTTGGGCGTTCGAGACCAGCCTGACCAACATGGAGAAACCCCGTCTCTGCTAAAAATACAAAAAAAGTTTAGCGGGGCGTGGTGACGCATGCCTGTAATCCCAGCTACTAGGGAGACTGAAGCAGGAGAATCGCTTGAACCCAGGAGGCAGAGGTTGCAGTGAGCCAAGATCGTCCCATTGCACTCCACTCCAGCCTGGTCAACAAGAGTGAAACTCCATCTCAAAAAGAAAAGAAAAAGAGAAAAAGGAAAAAAAATATATATATGGGCTAATTGGCTCGTTATGGTGACTCACGCCTGTAATCCTAGCACTTTCAGAGGCTGAAGCAAGCGGATCACCTGAGGTCAGGAGTTCGAAACCAGATTGGCCAACATGGTGAAACCGTCTCTACTAAAAATACAAAAACATTAGTTGGGCGTGGTGGCAGGTGCCTGTAGTCCCAGCTACTTGGGAGGCTGAGTCAGGAGAATCGCTTGAACCCGGGAGGCAGAGGTTGCAGTGAGCCGAGATTACGCCACTGCACTCCAGCCTGGTGACAGAGCAAGACTCTGTCTCAAAAAAAAAAAGAATATGGGCTCATCATCCAACCATCCAGCCATTGAAAGACAGTGCGTTGGTTCTCATGGCCCCAGACTGCCTTCTGTTGCAGACTTGTCCTGACAACTGAGCTTTCCTCACTGCAGAGCATGCAAACCTCTGCAATCCCCGTTTTCCTGTCTGCCACGTCTCAGTTATTCATGTCAATTTTATTTCTGAAGATGTGGTGTGTGCATTGTTGTTCTGTGTAGCAGGTTTGGGAGAATGCTGTGGCTACATGTTACATGCAGATGCACTGACCAACTGATGGAGGTTAGAGTCACAACTTATGGTGCTGTGTGTGACCCTCCATCTCAGGGCAGGGTCATTCTTGGTGTCAACCATCCCTAGGCATTTATTTCCATATTTATATTTGCACCAGAAGCTTAAAGAGGACAGTTCACCCCTGAAAGACGGAAGTGATAACTAGTAAAGTGAGAGATCCCAAGAGGATGTAAAACTCAGGATGGAGAGAGATTCTCTTTCCAGAGTTAAAGCTTGACATGTCTGAATTTCACCAAAGGAAATAGGCAACATTATTTTATCGTGTATGTGCTTCTGAACTCTTCTATCACCTACTCACCTGTCCCAGGAAAACCTCTGTAAATAGGATGGAGTTATCAATGAACTCTATCTTGTTTATTTATTTTTTGTTTTGTGCTGCTATAGACAGACTCATAAGCAGAAAGAAAGAAAAGGTCATTTGCCTCTTAAATTTTAGATAAGCCAAGTCATTATCTTCTGAGTTTGAGGCTGCTTTTCCTGTGAGATTGTTCATTCATTTATTTAATATGTATTTACTAATTCAGCATCTACTATAAGGGATCCTGAGGTGCTGGGAATACCACGGGGAGCAAAACAAAACAAGAAGCCACCTACACAGCCTGGTGGAGGAGAGAAACTTTAATCAAATACACAGAAATACATTTAAAATCTCAACTGGGATAAGTGCCATAGTGCTACAGGTGCTTATATTAGAGACAAGGGACCTTACCTAGTTGGGAGGGAGGAGGGTTTAAGGCTACCCACCCCCCTGCCCCACCAAGGGACAAATGAATTGAGACTGGAAGGATGAGGGGAGTTACTGTGGAGGGAGTAGGAAAAGTCATTCTGGGAAAAGGGAACAGCCTTTGTTTCAGAAGGGCAAGGCCATCGAGAAATTAAGCTGGAGTTGCCTGAAAGATGGAAAGGATAGTGGCTGATGTGTCAAGATGAGGAAGTGGCTCGACACTGGTCAGGGAGAGTTGGCGTTTCCAAGCCTGGGAGAAGGGATGAGTTCCAGGGCTGGTATGTGGATGGCAGGTGCCTGGATCTTGATGGAATACAATGCCCCAGAAGTGGCAGAACCTGTGGGTAGTGAAGGCTACATATTGGGCCTGTGGACCATGAAAGTTTGCAGTAATGGACACTGTCTCCCTCTTCTTCCAACTGAAAGGATTAACTCACAATGGTCAATATGAAAGCACAAAAGAAATGGAATACACTTTAATGAGAAGAGGTATGTGTAGCAGCTTGGAACCTTGTCTTTGAAGTCAAAGCACTTAGATTCAAATCCCATCTCTACTGTTACTGGTAAATTGCATTCTTTTCCTACTCTGTCTCGGTTGCGAAGAAAGAACATCAACTGGAAAAAAAGGCAAGCGGGCTTCATTCCTTGCCAGGAATGGAGAAGGAGTAAACTTTCACGTTAAAGACCCCCTTCTTCCAGAGCTTTGGGAAGCTGGGGAATTGTAAGGCATTAGATGTGGAGCGGGGAGGTATGCAAGCATACCGGGAGGAACTCTAGATGCACAGGTGCATTTCATAAACATGCCTCTTCATACAATGCACGGTCAGAAAATGGCGGCGATTCTCTTCTATAGGTCGGGAGTTGAGCATATAATGATGTATTAATGATCTAAAAATAACAAGGGGTGGCTGGTTCTGGTTTTCTCTGGTTCCTAGTAGGCCTTATCTTTCTCTGGTACTTGGCAAAGGGCAGTGAAGCTCCCGGGCCATCCGCAGTTCTTTTAAGCTAGGTTATCTATAGATAAAGAGACTAGGAAAAAACAAACGAACAACAAAGAAACAAAACGGTTTAAGAAACAGCCTAGTTCAACTATTGTGAAGACAGTGTGGTGATTCCTCAAGGATCTAGAACTAGAAATACCATTTGACCCAGCCATCCCATTACTGGGTATACACCCAAAGGATTATAAATCATGCTGCTATAAAGACACATGCACACGTATGTTTATTGCAGCACTATTCACAATAGCAAAGACTTGCAACCAACCCAAATGTCCATCAATGACAGACTGGATTAAGAAAATGTGGCACATATACACCATGGAATACTATGCAGCCATAAAAAAGGATGAGTTCATGTCCTTTGTAGTGACATGGGTGCAGCTGGAAACCATCACTCTCAGCAAACTGTCACAAGAACAGAAAACGAAACACCGCAGGTTCTCACTCATAGGTAGGAATTGAACAATGAGAACACTTGGACACAGGAAGGGGAACATCACACACTGGGGCCTGTTTTGGGGTGGAGGGGGAGGGATAGCATTAGGAGATATACCTAATGTAAATGAGTTAATGGGTGCAGCATACCAACATGGCACATGTATACATATGTAACAAACCTGCATGTTGTGCACATGTACCCTAGGACTTAAAGTATAATAAAAAATAAACAAATAAATAAAACAAAAAGAAAGAAAGAAATGATAAGCATTTTCAGCTGTCTACTGTTTAAGAAAACAATGAACTCTCAGTTTTGCCCTGTAAGCGATTTCTCTAGGACTGCCCTAGTTAACACTACTACTCAACAGTTTTGTGCTTTGAGCAGTTACTTGACCTCCCTGGCCCTCAGTTTCCCCACCCATAAAGTGGGGACAACAGTACCTATTTCATCAGGTGGTGGGTATGATTTAAATTGGTTAATAATGTGAAGTTCTTAAAAGTGTCTGGCTCAGAGTAAGCACCATACATGTTAGGGGAAAAAAAGCAGCGGGATATGAGGCCCTCCCCAGTTTCGTTACTCCATAAACCCCTGAGTTGCTGGTAACACCTGCAGGAGAGGGGCTTCAATATGGGCTGAATTTCCAGCCAAACTGTGGAAAGTGGCTGAGATTTTAGGTAGGCAAAAAATGTTAATGTAACATTTTTGGCCCCCAAGTTCTCAGACCACTTACTTCCCTTTCTAGTCCATTGACACGCCCGCAAGCAATTCCATTCTGCCAAGAGGTGCTGGTGGTAAGCCCAAATCCAAGAAAAGGAAAGACTCCGATTTTAAGGGAACGGGGACCTGCGGAGCCACGTGAGTCACCGGGGCTCTCAGCTCAGCAGTCAGAGCGCACTCATCACTGCGTTCGAGATTAGGTGGGCTGGCCTGGGAACCGACTCACCATCATTTGAAATCGTTTCAGGGAGAATGACCCCAACACTTAAAATCCTCTGTCCTGAAGTTGTGTGATTCAGCTGTTTGCTGAAGAGGAAGCAAAGCCGGTAGTAACTCACTACATATTTGGGCAGTGGAATGAACCCTGGAAGCTGACAAAGACGAAGAAAGTCACCGCGCCTCTCCCGACCCGCCGCCCCCTACCCCTACTCCCACTCCCACCCCTACCCCCACCCCAAATAAAGAACAGACAATCCTTCAATTATAAAGACAACCCCGGCGCCCGGGTCTCCGGCAGGGGCCGCTGCAGCCAAGCAGAACGCTGATCCGCTCCGCCCCGCGGCCTCCTCTCCAGCCGCCGCGCCCGCCTCCTGCAGGTGCGTCCTTGCCCGCGCCGGGCCCGGGTCTCCGAGGCCTCTCCGGCTCTGGCTCCAGCTACTGGGTCACCACCGAGCACTGCTCTCCCGGGGCTGCGCGCACAGCCCAGGGCCGGCCGCGGGCTGGCGGGCGGAGGTAGCGCTGGTCCGCGGTGCGCATGCGCAGCCCGGCCTCTGCCCTGCAGTCCTGGGCTGGTGATTGGGTAGCGGTTGGAGGAGGGGATGTGGGGGATGGTGGGTGGGTACGGAGAGCTGGGAGGGAGGCACCCCGGGGGGCGGGGCGTGGGAGACTGTCTTCGGGGGCGCGAGCTGCCCCAGGTGAGCCGTGCCTCAGGTCGGGTGCGCGGTCGGGACACAGCGCCTCTAGGAGAAAGCCTGGAAGGCGCGCTCCAGGGGGACCCCGAGCTCTTAGCGGGCCGGCAGCACGTGCGGGGCCCAAGGTCATCCGGGCTCTGCGTGGGGTCGTTGCGGCTGGAGATCAGGGAGAGGGCAGGAAACGGAGTTGGAAAGTAATCCCACCCGAGCGGGTGGGCCTGCGAGGCCGCTGTGCTGGGGAGCTCCACGAGGGCTCCGAACAGAGCCTCCCTTTTCAGAAAGGTCACCCTGGTCACTGCGGCAGCCAGGATGACCGAGGAAGGTGGCCGGGGTGGAGGCAGTGGGCGTGGAGAGGGGTGGGATTCCGGACGTAGTTTGAAGGTCGAGCCGTCGGCGTCTGCTGAGCAACTTGGCTATGGGGCGTACGAGAAGGGAAGGCTCAGGGCCTAGTTCCTGGGCCCGAGTAGCAGACGGGAGGATGGTGCCCCAGTGCTTCGGGAGGAGGAGGCTTGAGGACGGCTCTGGAGCTCAGGCTTGCCCGCGTGGAGTGGAAGCTGCCTCTTGGACCCAGGGGGCGGGGAGGCCGCATGCAGTCTGGAGCGCTGGGAAGATGGGAGATCCAGAGAGGCAGGGCTGGAGGAGTAGGAGGAAAACCTGAAGGGGGTGGCGCCCGGAAACCCGGGAAAGTGATGAACTGGGTCAGAGGCCGGCTGTCAACAGATAGGAGGGTGGAGACGACCTTGAGGAAAGCAGATGATGGAACGGGCGGGAGTGGGGCCCCCTAGTAGAGACACCTGGGACTGATGTATTGCATTTATTTAGATCATAGGCGTTCAAAAAGTATTTATTCGGAGGCTCTACAACTTTTTGCAGTTCATTGCATTATACTTAGCATGTATTATGTTTTATATAAATATGTAAATATATATTTATATATTTATGTAATTATTGACAAATTTATATATAGGGTACAATGTAGTGTTTTGATATACGTATACATTTGTAGAAAGATTAAATCAAGCTAATTGACATATCCATCACCTCACCTACTTATTTTTTGTGGTGAAAATCTACTCTCCTGGAAATATACAATACGTCATCAACCGTGGTCACTATACTGTGCAGTAGATCGCTAAAACTTAGTCCTCTTATATAACTAAAACTTTGTATCCTTTGACCAACATCCCTCCCTTCCCCATCTGCCCTCCCCCAGGCCCCTGGTAACCATCATTCTACTCTGCTTCTATGAGTTCAACTTTATTAGACTCCAAGTATATAAGTGAGATCATATGCTATTTGTCCTTCTCTGCCTGGCTAATTTTACTTGGCCTAATGTCCTCCAGGTTCATCCACGTTGTTGCAAATGACAGAATTGCCTTCTGTTTTAAGACTGTATAGTATTCCATTGTATATATGTGCCACATTTTCTTTATCCCGTCCTCAGTTGATAGATACTTAGTTGCTTCTGTATCTTGGTTATTGTGAATAATGCTGAAAAGAACACAGGAATGCAGATATCTCTTCAACATACTAATTTCAATTCCTTTGTGTATATACCCAGAAGTAGGATTTCTGGGTCATATGGTAATTCGATTTTTAGATTTTTGAGGAGCCTCCATACTGTTTTCCAAAATGGCTGTACTAATTTACATTCCACCAACAGTGTACCAGGGTTCCCTGTTCTCCACGTTCTGGACAACACTTGTTGTCTTTCATCTTTTTTAAAATAGCCATTCTAACACGCGTGAGGTGGTAGCTCAGTGTGATTTAACTTGCATTTCCCTGGTGATTAGCGATGTTGAGCATTTTTTCATGTATTTGTTGACCATTCATATGTCTTCTTTTGAGGAATACCTGTTCAGGTCCTTTGTCCATTTTTTAACTGGGTTATTCGTTTTGTTTTGTTTTGCTATTGAGTTTCTTATATATTTTAGATATGAGCCCCTTATCAGATGCATGGTTTGCAAATATTTTCTCCCAGTCTGTGGATTGTCTCTTTACTCTGTTAATTATTTTCTTTGCTGTGCAGAGGCTTGTTAGTTTAATGCAATCCCACGTGTCTATTTTTGCTTTTGTTGCTTTTGGGGTCCTATCCAAGAAATGAGTGCCCAAACTAATACGAAGTTTTCACCTATGTTGTCTTCTATTAGTTTTACAGTTTCAGGTCTTACGTTTGAGACTTTAATCTTAATTTTGAGTTGATTTTTGTATATGGTGTGAAATAAGGATTCAATTTTGTTATCCAGCATGTGGATATTCAGTTTTCCTGATACCATTTTTTAAAGAGACTTTCCTTTCCCCATTGTATATTCTTAGCACCTTTGTCAAAAATCAATTGACTGTAAATACTTGGGCTTATTTCTGGGCTTTCTATCCTATTCCATTTGTTGATGTGCCCATTTTTATGCCAGTGCCATGCAGTTTTGATTACTATAGCCCTATAATATATTTTGAGATTAGGGAGTGTGATGCCTTTGGCTTTGTTCCTTTTGCTCAAGACTGCTTTAGCTATTTAGGGTCTTTTGCAATTCCATATGAACTTTAGGATTTTTTTTTTCTATTTCTGTGAAAAATATTGGAATTTTGCTAGAGATTACATTGAATCTGTAGATTGCTTTGGGTAGTATGGACATTTTAACAACCATTAATTTTTCTAATCCATGAACATGGGATACCTTTACGTTTATTTGTGTCTCTTTTCTCACATCAATGTTTTATGGTTTTCAGTGTACAGGTCTTATACCTCTTTGGTTAAATTTACCTAAAGTTTTTTTTTTTAATGCTATTATAAATGAAATTGTTTTCTTATTTTCTTTTTCATATAGTTTGTTGTTAGTGTATAGAAACACCACTGATTTTTATATGTTGATTTTGTATCCTGCAACTTCCCTGAATTTGTTTATTAGTTCTAACAGTTTTTTTTGGTTGGATCTTTAGGGTATTCCGTATATAAGATCATATTATCATCAAACAGGGATCATGCTGATAACATGGTCTTATATATAGAAATCTCATATATCTTATACATCTATGTCTCTGTATATTTTATATTTTATATATCCCTATATATCTCTCTGTATATCTTATATACATCTTATATATAGATATTATATATCTATATTTTATACATGTATCTATCTTTTATATAGAAAACTTATATATAGAAAAATTCTTCCCTTCCTATTTGGGTGACTGTTACTTCCCTTCCTTGCATAATTGCTCTGGCTAGGACATCTAGTACTACACTGAATAGACATTGTGAGAGTGAGCATCATTGTCTTGTTCCTGATCTTAGAGGAAAAGCATTCAACTTTTTACTGTTGAGTATGATTTAGCTGTGAGTTTGTCATATTTGGTCTTACTGTGTCACAGTACTTTCTTTCTGCACTTACTTTATTGAGAGTTTTTATTATGAAAGGATGTTGAATTTTGTCACATGCTTTTACTGCATCTGTTGAGGTGATGATACAGTTTTTGTCCTCCATTTTGTTAATATGGTATATCTCGTTAATTGATTTGTGTATGTTGAGCCATCTTTGCATTCCAGGGATAAATCTCACTTAATCATGATGAATGATGCTTTTAATGTGTCAGTGAATTCAGTTTGTTAGTATTTTGTTGAGGATTTTTCATCTGTGTTCATCTGAGATATTGGTCTGTAGTTTTTCTTCTTGTAATGTCCTTGGTATCAGGGTAATACTGGCCTCCTAAAATGAGTTTAGAAGTATTTCCTTCTCTTTAGTTTTTTAGAAGAGTTTGAAAAGAATTGGTATTAGTTCTTCTTTAAATATTTGGTAGAATTCAGGTCATCAGTGAAGCCGTCAGGTCCTGAGTTTTCTGTAAATTTTTTTCTCTCAAATTTCTGATACAATATTTCACTTCTGTCTTTTAGAATTGGTAGGGTGTCCCCCTTTTTCACAGAGAACATACAGGCTTTTAAAAAAAATCTGTTAGGTGAGTTGCAGATTTCATGAAAAGGCATCATTAAATGACATTACTTGGATTAATGTCAGTTTATAAGAACCTGCCTAGCACCCAGAAAGCTCCCAATGACTGATCAATGAGTTTATTTCCTCCCCTAAGGCCTCTTTTCCCACCTGGAAGATAAAATCAAGGCAGGAGTCTTCACCCAGGATAGTTTTCACCCCTGAGGCTAGTGGGCTGAATAACCTGAGTCCTCTCTCCTCTAACTCTTACAGTGATGCCCTGGCACCCTTCTGACATTGCTTCTAAATTTGAACAGGGTTGTAACCTTGTGGAAACTAGAACCACTGCCTGCCCTGACCCCCTAGAAAAGCAGATACATGTTGGCACAGAGGATGTTTTCAATAAAGACTTTGTAGTAGTAATCTTAAAAGACTATTTAGTAGCAAATACTAAAATGTATTTAGACTTTTAGTCTAGTCTTAAAATACTTTGTAGTCACAAAGACTAAGAAAATAGTTTTATGTTATGAACATTTATGATCTTGGGAATAATTCCAGGCATCATTGTTCTTAATTTCTTTTAAATTCTTAATGACTTACAATCCTATCTTAATGCCTGGTAAAAAATATGACAGTTTATTCAGTAGTTTTTTAAAATTCTTTTACAGTAAGTGGAAATGTTTTCTAATATTTAAAATAAAAAAACCTACAGAAGAAGAAAATAATTTTCTGGATCAAATTAGAAGTCTTTATTATATTGTTATCTCCAGATTCAAATATATTAGAAAGCAGCAGTGGAGACAACCATATTCATCTTTGGGAGAAATAATTAAAGATATGTATTAAGCTCAAGATGATAGCCTAAGTAACTTCACACAGCATATAAGAAGCTTTTAGTTACGGTTAGGCAGTACTCAGAGTTTTAATCTTCACACTTTTCAAGACATGCAAGTTTAATCATTGTCATCTGTAACGATATTTTTAAAACTTCATGCCGCTAATTACTGAAGCTGGGTGATGAGAATATAAGGGTTCCCTATACTACACTGTTTATTTTTGTATATATTTAAGTTTTTCCAGATTGTAACAAAAACCCACAAACTATAGTAACACCTCATTTGTTCCTTACTGAGTGTTCCAGGTAAATTGAAGTTTGTTAAAAGTTTATCGTGCCCATGCTAGTTGAAGGTCATGGCAATCCATTTTCCCCAAGCTTTTTTTAAATCAAGCACTGGGGTGATATTCATGTTGGTTGGATGTCACCATTGTCACTGAGTCTCGGAGCTGCTCACCAGAGTGGCTGCTGGGGCCCATGAGTCTGTTCACTTCCCTCTAGCAGCCAGTCTGCCTGCCTTCCCTGCAGAAATGACTTTAGGCAGCCAGACAGCCCTGTCCCCTGAGGTTGTTCTGGAGACACTACACCATGTTTCTCTAACCTGTTCTCTTTTCAGTGTCAGTCTTCTTCTGCAGTCTTTTTGATTGCAGAAGAGATAGGATACATTGAAAACGTGTTGACTTGCTTGCTTATTTGCAGGTGAGATTTATCATATTACTCCTTAGACACTATAAAATTCACCCTTTTTATTATACAATTCTATGAGTGTTGAAAAAAATCACAAAAATATAGTAGAATTTTCCATTGCTCTAAAAATTTCTCTGCTCCCCTTCACTCCCCTGACCCCTGTCCCTGGAAACCACTGATGTGATTTCTGTACCAACAGTTTTGCCTTTTCAAAATGTCTTACAAATAGTCTCAGAACTATGTAGCCTTTTGTATCTGGCTTCTTTCACTTAGCATAATGCTTTTCTCTCTCTCTCTTTCCCTCTCCCTCTGTTTCTTCCTCTCTTTTTCTCTTTCTCTGTTTCTCCCTCACTCTTGCTTCTTGCTCTGGCCTTCTCTCCTTTCTTTGAAAGGGTCTCACTCACCCAGGCAGGGAGTACAGTGGCACGATCATGGCTCACTACAGCCTCAAACCTTCTGGGCTCAAGTGATCCTCCTACCTCAGCCTCATGAGTAGCTGGGACCATAGACATGCACTGCCATGCCGGCTACTCTTGTAGAGACAGGGTCTCACTTTGTTGCCCAGGCTGGTCTCGAACTCTGGGCTCAAGTGATCCTCCTGCCTGAACCTCCCAAAGTCCTGGAATTACAGGTGTGAGCCACCATGGCTGGCCCTTTTTTTTCTTGTTGTTAAGCAATTTTATTTTGAAATAATTTTAGGCTTACAGAAATGTTGCAAAAATGGTACACAGAGTTCTCATATACCATTTACCCAATTTCCTCTAATGTCCACATCTTACCTAACTAGAGTGTAATGATCTAAACCAGGACAAGTATTACACCTAGACATTTACATATACAGTACTAGTAACTGATTTACAGGCTTCATTCAAATTTCGCCATTTGTCCTACAAATGTCCCCTTTCAGGTCTTGAATCCAACTGAGGATCCCATGTAGCATTTACTTGTCATGTCTCATTAGGACTTGGGACAGTTCTCCAGTTCTTATCTTTCAAAACTTCGATACTTTTCTGAAGAGTATTGGCCAGTTTTGCTGTAGAGTGTGTAGAACGTCCCTCAGCTTGAGTTTGGTGTTTTCTTATAACTAAATTGCAGTCATGAATGCCACACAGGTGATGCTTTGCCCTTCTCATTGCATCATATGAGGAGGTAGGTGGAGTCGCCATGTCTTATTACTGGTGATGTTAACTTTGATCACTTGGTTAAGGTGGTAGCTGCCAGGTTTCCTACTATAGAGTTATTATTGCATAACACTTTTAAAGATTCATTCATGCTGTTGAATGTATTAGCAGTTTGTTCTTCTTACTGCTGAAGAGTCTTCATGGCATGGATAAACCACACTTTGTTTACCCATTTATAAATTTGATGGACATTTGGTTTGCTTCTAGTCTTGGGCCTGACACTGTCTGATAGGCCTTGATGTTCTATTGAACATAAACCATGTCACAGAGCATCAGTATCAGACAGGGCCACTCTGACCACGATGGGCCAAGACAAGAAAGAACAAGGCCGCTCAGTAATCGTGTCTGAGCGAGCAGAAACTAGAACACTGTTGAAGCCACAAAAATGACAAAACATCCTCCCATGCCGCTAACGTGAGGGACTCCTGCTTCTTGGCCACTCACAGCTTTAGCCTCACTTCATTCCTTCCACCTTTTAGATGAGATCCATTACAGCATCCAATCCAGAACAAAGCCCCACTTCCGTGAACCTCTCCCCAACATGATCCAACACAAGCCCAAATCCTCTGATCAATCCATTCCAGGTTCCTAACAGATGCTGCAGTACTTCATGGCGTGTTCTGTCTCTTGCAACTTGCTCGAGAGTACAAGTGTGTTCCTTGGACTGGAAGGCATTGACAATCCAAACAATATATAAACACGTATATTGAAAATCCTTGCTCAGTTCTAATCTTACATAGCGTTTCCCACCCTGTACTCAATTCTTTTTACTAATTTTTTGTGAATTCTTTTTTTTTTAACAGCAAATGCAAGAAAGTTAAAGTATATTCTTTTTTTTTTTTTTTTTTTAACAAAAGTTTATTCTTAAATGTACAACAGCTCAAAGACAACACTTAATTCCAGCTATAGGTGGCAAAAGATGTTATGGCAGGGAATACAGATGTTTAAATACAAATGAAATAAAGGGTCACCATCTCCTCAGGCACAAGGAACAGCTTACTTTTTGCCAGATTCCTTAGTTCCACCTGTGGCCAAGGGCCCCTTCCCCGCGGCCTTCGCTTTTAGCTCCTCGACTTTCTTCTGCTCCTCTTTTTGTTTCTGCTTGAAAGCCTTATCTTCCTCGTCCATCTCCTTGGCCTGCTTGTTGGGCTGTTTCAGTGGCTTCTTCTTGCCACCTTCATGGCCGGACATGGCGCCTGCCGCCCCTTCCCCAGACCCTACCACCGGAGTTGAGGTATATTCTTTTATCCCCTTGCCTTTCTCTTACAAAATACAATTGTGGTAAAACACATGTAACACAATGTAGCATTCTAACCATTATTAAGGGTACAGTTCAGTACAACCACATTGTTGTGCAGCTCATCCCCTGAACTCATTTCCTAAAACTGAAGCGCTACACTCATTATTTTTAAGTAAAATTTGTGTCTAGTAAAATTAACCCTTTGTTAGTATTGAGTTCTATGAGTTTTGACAGATACAATCATGTAACTAACACCATAATCAAGATATATAACAATACCATTGCCTCCCACCAAAAAATAAAAAAAATTCCCGCATGCCCCTTTTTATTCACTCCTCCCCTTTCTGCCAACCACTGTTATGTTTTCTGCCCCTACAGTTTTGTTGGATAATCAGTGTCATTGTTCCAAATGTTGTCTTTCTCTGTGTTTGTTTTCGTTTTATAACATTCCTCAGGTATAGACAAAGATTTACTGAATGTGCCTTAAGATCCACGAGTTTCTTTGACACAATGTCATCTTAATACTATTGTCACAGTACACTTCTTCCCTTCAGAGTTTAGTTCTCAGTTAGAAATTACATTCTCATAGAAACTGTACTTTGGGCTGGGTGCGGTGGCTCATGCTTGTAATCCCAGCACTTTGGGAGGCCTAGGTGGGTGTATGGCTTGAGCTCAGGAGATGAAGACCGGCCTGGCCAACATGGTGAAACCCTGTCTCTACCAAAAATACAAAAATTAGCCGGGCATGGTGGCGTGTGCCTGTTGTCCCAGCTACTGGGGAGGCTGGGGTGGAAGGATCACTGGAGCCCAGGAAGTCAAGGCTGTGGTGGGCCGTGATCACGCCACTGCACACCACTGCACTCCAGCCTGGGTGACGGAGCGAGACCCTGTCTGAAATAAAAGAAAGAAACTGTACTTTGACCACAAGTTGAGAGACCTAGTGGTGGTTTTCATACTTTTTTTTTTTTTTTTGAGATGGAGTTTTTACTCTTGCTGCCCACGCTGAAGTACAATGGTACAATCTCGGCTCATTGCAACCTCTGCCTCTGGGATTCAAGCAGGTCTCCTGCCTCAGTTTCCCAAGTAGCAGGGATTACAGGCATGCACCACCACTCCCAGCTAATATTTTGTATTTAGTAGAGACAAGGTTTCACCATGTTGGTCAGGCTGGTCTCGAACTCCTGACCTCAGGTGATCCACCCACCTTGGCCTCCCAAAGTGGTGGGATTATAGGCGTGAGCCACTGCACCTGGCTTCATACCTTTTGAAAAGCAGCAAGTTTTCAAATGAATTCTCACATCTAACCCTTTCTCGTGCATTTTAGTGGTCCTCAAACTTGAGTAGTTACTAGAATCACCTGGAAATAGATGATGGGGTCCACCCCCAGAGTTTCTGATTCAGCAGATCTGAGGCTGAGGAACCAGAGGCTGCATTTCTAACAAGATTTCAGGTGATGGCGACGCTGCTAGTCTAGGGAGCACACTTTGAGAAGCACTGCTCCAAGGCACCTCTGTACTTCTAGGAGCACTTGAGAATACAAATGGAAAACAGCCAGTTTAGAGGATGATCTGTTACTGAAGATTTTTTAAAGGATGTTCGTGTATGTGTGCATGTGTGTATAATATAATATACATGATGTGTTTCTATAATATAGAAAATATATATATTTATAAATATTTCCATATATAAAACTATTTGCTCATTGCTTCTACAATATTTGTTTTTGTGATTTTTCTAAAGGCCACCTCAAGCATTAGAACTACCAACAAACAACCCTGATGAGACCTCTCCAGATTGTCCCAAGTCGATTGATTTCCCAGCTGTATTGTGGCCTGAAGCCTCCAGCCTCCACACGAAACCAGATTTGCCTGAAAATGGCTCGGCCAAGTTCAAGTAAGTCATTCTTACCCATTGCCTCACCTGCAGCCAAATGTGAAGTACCTGAAAGTCCTACACTTTGAGGGGGATGTCTCTATCAAATTAGGTATTGGGCAAGGTTTTGGAGAAAGCCACTCTGTCCTCTTCTCTTTTTTTTTTTTTTGACACGGAATCTTGCTCTGTCGTCAGGCTGGAGTGCAGTGGCGCGATCTCGGCTCACTGCAACCTCCGCCTCCTGGGTTCAAGTGATTCTCTTGCCTCAACCTCCCAAGTAGCTGGGACTACAGGTGCCCGCCACCACGCCCAGCTAATTTTTGTATTTTTAGTAGAGATGGGGTTTCACCACGTTGGCCAGGATGGGCTGGATCTCTTGACCTCGTAATCTGCCTGCCTCGGCCTCCCAAAGTGCTGGGATTACAGTCATGAGCCACCGCGCTCGGCCTGTCCTCTTCCCTTTTAGGTAACCCCTTCTGTGGCACCTTCAGAGCCCATATCCCTATACTCAAGTCCATCTAGGACATTTTGTTGCTTCTGCCAGAATATTTGCATTTAAGCTTTTTACACGTTTTGTACTTTAAAATCCTTATCTCTGCAGGGGAGGAAAACTGGTATTATCCTATAGGGCAGTATGAGGTTAAATTTTCTCCTGGACAGAAATACTTTGTAGCTCTACGTGGCAAAAACCTACAGATTAACCTATCTGGGCCCTTAGTCTATAGTGAATATAAATTCTAACAAGTGTTTATAATTCAGTGACTCTTAGGTGGGCCTGTTTAACAGTGCTTCAGAATGAAACTGAAAGGCCAAGCTGAATTCTTTTTGCTTCATTTTCAACTTTTGGATAACTCTTCTGTTCAGGAATAATAACTCCTGCTTCCATTTTGCCCCAGGAATGGAAAGGAACCCAAAGAACCCAGTTCCACTCAACTGTGCCACCCCTTGGTGTTCCCAGCGTGCAGAGCAGGCTGCTTGAGTCTGTGACGGGATTCAGAAGTGTGTGCCTGACCTTGGTTAAAAGTGGGCTGCTGACATTGGAACCACAAAACATGCTGGCGTGTTTTCCTTTAACCATTGGGAAATGTCTGTCTGTCTTTTTTTTTTTTTTGGAGATGGAGTCTTGCTGTGCTGCTCAGGCTGGGGTGCAGTGGCACGTTCTTGGCTCACTGCAACCTCCACATCCTAGATTCAAGCGATTCTCCTGCCTGAGCCTCTAGAGTAGCTGGGATTACAGGTGCCCACCACCATGCCAGGCTAATTTTTGTATCTTTAGTAGAGATGGGGTTTCACCATGTTGGCAAAGCTGGTCTCAGGTGATCTGCCCACCTCAGCCTCCCAAAGTGCTGGGATTAGAGGCATGAGCCACCATACCTGGCCTTTTTTTTTTTTCTTTTTTAAGATTTCACACCACATTAACATTACTATGTTTTACATCCTGTTTCCTAAAAACCAAATATACATTGACTTTTTAAATATGTTTCTAAAAGTTGCTTTGAGGAGTACCTTAATAGAAGTCACTCTGATCTAGAAATACATTCATCAGGAGGATGACAGTTTCCATTTGGGATAGGAAAGACCTTTGGGGCTGGAGGGAGTTTTAGGGGTAGACTCTGAAGTCCTTAAGGATGTTCCTATGGGTTGAGCCCAGGATTCATACAGATAATTCCTAGAAAACTATGTGCACGCTTTTTATTAAGCAGCTTGTTCTTTCGAGAAATTACATCAGGTTAGAAACTGGAATCCACCCAGATCATGTATGTAATTTTTCCAAATGCTTCCTGTTCGGAGAACGTTAGTCTGCCTGCAGTAGGCCTTATCTGTCTGCTGATAGAGAGCAGCCTATCTCTGGAAGGGATGTGAGTTCAGGCAGAGCTTTAGTGTGATTGGGGGTGTAGTTGGGTTGGGTGCACCTCACAAGAATGGCGTGTTGTGACTGCCTTTTGTTATTCCTTTTTTTACATTTTTTTAACTTTTTTATTATTTATTTTTATTATAATTTAAGTTCTAGGGTACAACGTGCAGATTTGTTACATAGGTATACAAGTGCCATGTTGGTTTGCTGCACCCATCAACTTGTCATTTACATTAGGTATTTCTCCTAATGCTATCCCTCCCCAAGCCCACCACCCCCAGACAGGCCCCAGTGTGTGATGTTACCCACCCTGTGTCCATGTGTTCTCATTGTTCAATTCCCACTTATGAGTGAGAACATGTGGTGTTTGGTTTTCTGTCCTTGTGATAATTTGCTGAGAATGGTGGTTTCCAGCTTCATCCATGTCTCTGTAAAGGACATGAACTCATCCTTTTTTATGGTTGCATAGTATTCCAGGTGTATATGTACCGCATTTTCTTAATCCAGTCTGTCACTGATGGACATTTGGGTTGGTTCCGAGTCTTTGCTATTGTGACTAGTGCCACAATAAACATACATGTGTATGTGTCTTTATAGTAGCATGATTTATAATCCTTTGGGTATATACCCAGTAATTGGATGGCTGGGTCAAATGATATTTCTCGTTCTAGATCCTTGAGGAATCGCCACACTGTCTTCCACAATGGTTGAACTAGTTTACAGTCCCACCAACAGTATAAAAGCATTCCTATTTCTCCACATCCTCTCCAGCATCTGTTGTTTCCTGACTTTTTAATGATCGCCGTTCTAACTGGTGTGAGATGGCATCTCATTGTGGTTTTGATTTGCCTTTCTCTGATGACCAGTGATGATGAGCATTTTTTCATGTGTCTGTTGGCTGCATAAATGTCTTCTTTTGAGAAGTGTCTGTTCATATCCTTTGCCTACTTTTAGATGGGGTGTTTTTTTCTTGTATATTTGGTTAAGTTCTCTGTAGATTCTGGATATTAGCCCTTTGTCAGATGGGTAGATTGCAAAAATTTCCTCCCATTCTGTAGTTTGCCTGTTCACTCTGATGGTAGTTTCTTTTGCTGTGCAGAAGCTCTTTAGTTTAATTCGATCCCATTTGTTTATTTTGGCTTTTGTTGCCATTGCTTTTGGTGTTTTAGTCATGAAGTCTTTGCCCATGCCTATGTCCTGTATGGTACTGCCTAGGTTTTCTTCTAGGATTTTTATGGTTTTAGGTCTAACATTTAAGTCTTTACTTCATCTTGAGTTAATTTTTGTATAAGGTGTAAGGAAGGGACCCAGTTTCAACTTTCTACATATGGCTAGCCGGTTTTCCCAGCACCCTTTATTAAATAGGGAATCTTTTCCCCCTTGCTTGTTTTTGTCAGGTTTATCAAAGATCAGATGTTTGTAGATGGGTGGTGTTATTTCTGAGGACTCTGTTCTGTTCCATTGTGACCGTCTTAATTTCTCTCAGCGTTGTGCTGCCAAAACATGAATAGAGCCAGAGAGGAAAAAGCCTACTCTTCTTCTGAGTTTATTTTTATCAGGAGTCCATGGCAGGGAAGAGAGGAAGGGAAGGGGAGGAGGGGTTGAGCCTTTATTGATAGTCTCTATCCTAGACTGGGCGTAGTGTGTGGCTCTGGGCTTATGAGGACGAGGAAGTCCCTTCCCTGCTTAGAGGGAGTCAGCCATACATGAGAAGCCAGTAGGATGCTCCTTACAGCTGGGATACAAAATGAGGCCACATTCGGTTTAATATTCAAGCTCACTATCTCTGAGCCCCCATCCCACTATGTTTCTTCCTTGCCTGCTTCCTGCCTGTCCCCGGTTCCATCTCTCAGGGGAGGGTTAGCCTCCCCTCATTCATTCCATCCAAGGGTTAGCCTTGGTTGCCATTCCTTCAAGAGAGGAAGGTCAGGAAGCTTGCTTAGTGAGCTGAGGAATTCAGTTCCACATTTGCTGGAATCCTTAGTGCTTTAATACAGGTTGGTCATCCTTGAAAGATCTCCATATCCAGGGTGGGGCATTCCTGGCTTCATTCAGTGTCTTAGGCCTGCAGTGGGCAGTGGGGTGCAGCATTTGCTTCTCCAGGGGGAGGGCAGAAAAGGGGCTCTCTCTTCTCCTCCTGGCAGACTATGTTCAGTGTTATACCCCTTAATTCTGGCTTTCCAGGGCCACGCTGCTGACCTTACGAGGGCCTGCAGAGCTGTAGTGCCTAGGAGAGAAGGGGAGACAAGCTGTGTCCCCAGCCGACCTCCCTTTCCCAGTTTCTGCTGCCCGGGAGACCCCATCATGAGTTCCAAGTCTGGCTCCTGCTTGTTGTCCTAGGATGAGGACATTTGTTTCAGGGGAAAAACTCCCACCTTGTGATCCATGTAAAGTGCTTGGCATAGCACTTGGGGTGCAGGGAGCCCTCACCACCATAGCTGCTGTCCCTGTGGGTCTGTGTTCAGGCAGGAGAACTGCCTGGAATTGCAGGACGGGAGGGCGAGCCATGGTCTGTGTCCACAATTACTTCGTCTCATGTTATTCTCTGTCTTCAGTTCCCTTTGCTACCCCAAGTCTCTGGCAGTGTCCTGTTGAAAAGTTTGGCTCTTATTTGAGTTGTCAAGGAGAAGGCCATGTGTCCTTGCCCTCACCTTCAGTCGCTGTGCTGAGGGAAGCTGAAATTAGCACGATCCGCAAAGGGAAGGTGAACTTGGGGAGGAAGGGTGGGCTTTGGGGTCCAGTGGGCCTCAACTCAGCACTCACACAAACATACAGGCTTGTTTTTACTTTTGTGAAGGAAGATGGATTCCTTCGCACTAGGCTTTTTTAATCTTCGTAATATGCCTGCTCTAGGAAAGGCATTACTGTGCACCTCAAAGAGCCAAGGAAAGTGAGGACAGAGAAAGGTACATAATGTGCATAAGATCATACATTTGGTTGGGAGGCATAGCTGCGGTGCAGAGCCAGCTGTGTGTGCCCAAAGCCCCTGCTTCTTTAAAACACTGTACACTCACCCAGCAGGTCACGTGGGATGGTGTTTTCATGGTACAGGAAAGATGTTTGTTTATCTTAAAGTATAACTTCACACTGGGTCAAGTTTCAAGATACAGACAATTGATATGGGATACAAATGTCCAAATGGTACACCGGATTGATAAAGATTTTACTCTGTTTAGGTATGGCAGATTTTCGGAAGTGTTTTGCAAAAGCAAAGCACATAGTCATCATCTCAGGCGCAGGTGTTAGTGCGGAAAGTGGTGTTCCGACTTTCAGAGGAGCTGGAGGTTACTGGAGAAAATGGCAAGCCCAGGTTTGTAACGTTTCCAGAACATGAAAAGCCTCTGTCGAATGAAACCGTAACGGAGTTTGACTCAAATCCTGTTCCTATCCCTGAAACCCCGGGGAAATGTTTTTAAGTTAACTGTGACCCTATTGTCTCATTGATTTTTGGCATAAACACAAAGTTCCTATGATTAAGATCAAAATTTAAGCAAGGCTGCCACTTTCCTTTCTAGATATGTATGGATTGCATTTATTCAGATAACAGTTTCTCCTAATAATTGTGTTAAAGTTAAATCAGAAAACTTTGGTTAGCATCATTCATTACTTTTCTAAAGTTATTGAACTTAAGTATGACACAGAGTTTCTGTGAACTTTTCATGTTAAAACTAATGTTGATTATTGAAGGGTTAGGATTTGATATTCAAAAATTTATAGGAAAGCCTTCAGAATGTAAGTTCTGTGAAGGTGCGGATTTTTTAAATTCAATTTTTATTGAGATCTAATTTACATAAAGTAAAAGTCACCAGTTTTAAGTGTACAATTTAATGAGTTTTAATAAATGGACATAGTTGTATAGCCAGCACCATAATCACAATGTAGAACATTTCTGTCCCTCCAGAACATTCCTTCATGGCCCTTTGCAGTCTGTGCTCTCCCATCCCACTGGCTCAGGAAATCCCTAGCTTTGGAAGACAAGGAATTGTTTGTTTGTTTGTTTGAGACGGAGTTTTGCTCTTGCTGTCCGGCTGGAGTACAATGGCGTGATATCAGCTCATTGCAACCACCACCTCCCAGGTTCAAGCGATTCTCCTGCCTCAGCCTCCCGAGTAGCTGGGATTACAGGCATGCACCGCCATACCCAGCTAATTTTTGTATTTTTTAATAGAGACGGGGTTTCACCATGTTGGTGGCTGGTCTCAAACTCCTGACCTCAGGTGATCCACCCATCTTGGCCTCCCAAAATGCTGGGATTACAGGCATGAGCCACCATGCCCGGCCTCTGTTTGTTTTATTCATTGCACTGTCTCCAGCTCCCAGAACTCTGGCACATTATCAGTGCTTAATGGATTTTCATTGGCTGAACAAAAGCAGTCATAAATAAGTACTGCAATACATGTCTTCCATGGTTAGTAGCTCATTTCTCATTGAATGCAGAGTTCGTGAACCTGCCCCTTCCTTCTTCTCCTGAACATCTGAGCCTGGCACATGTTTGGGTGTTCTGCCTCCTGCCTGCTGCCCTCTGGGTGAAGGGTGGGGGTCATCACCTTAAAGGTGAAGTGGAGGAGACAGGAGAGCAGAGAACATTAGGGGCCAGGAAGAAAGAGGGGCCACAGGGCATTCCCTGGATTAGCAGCAGCAGAGGGTGGGAGATCAGAAGGTGTGGGAGGAGCTTGAAGGAGGGGCACTTAGTTGTGTCCAAAAAGGCTCAGAGTTCGTGGACAAAGCAAAGAAGTCGATAGAATGCATTTGACTCCAGTACCCTTCCAGGGACACCTGTGGACATGTTGCTGTGCCACCTATAAACTGCTCCAGGCCGTGTGTTCTAGGTGGAGAGCAGGGTCGGTGTGGGCCAACCCCTCATTTGGCAAAGACTGGCATTGCCACCAAGCAGAGGGGCCTTTACAGTAGAATGAAACGCACATGTGTTCAATGTAGGAAGCGTCTCCTTGATAGAGAAGCCATACTTCTTTTTAAAATTAATGTTATTGAGGCAGAATTTCCTTAGAATAAAATGCACCCACGTGCATTGTGTGTACAGGTTGATGAGTTTTGACAGGTGCATGCACCTGCATAACACCCCCACCTCCACTGTCAAGAAACAGAAATTTCAGTGATCGCTGAAAGTTCCCTGTGCCTTTCCCTGCCAGCTTCCGGCCCCAGACAAACCCTACTCGGCTCCTTTACCAGAAAGAGGTTTGTTTCTCCCAGAATCGTATTTAAAGTATATGTATTTTATCTGTTCTGTTTATATATAATATACACTTTTTATATGTAGCCGTGTATGTATTTAGTTGTGTGTGTGGTTGCATGTATGTGTGTAGCTGTGTATGTATGATGTGTGTATTTCTGTGTGTGTAGGTGTGTGTGGTTTTGTGTGTAGGTGTGTGTATGTAGATGTGTATAATTGTGTATGTTTAGTTGTGTGCATATTAACAGATATGTGTGGTTGTGTATGTGTATATTTAGTTGTGTGTATGTTGTGTAATTGTATGTTGTGTGTGTGCAGTTGTGTGTATGTAGATGTGTGTGTATGTTTAGTTGTGTGTGTAGTTGTGTATGTAGTTGTGTGTATGTTTAGTTGTGTGTATAGTTTTGTATGTAGTTGTGTGTATGTGTGTATAGTTGTGTAGTGTGTATGTTTAGTTGTGTGTGTGTATAGTGTGTATGTAGATGTGTGTAGTTGTGTGTATATGTTTAGTTGTGTGTATGTGTGTAGTGTGTGTATGTTTAGCTGTGTGTGTAGTGTGTGTGTGCAGTTGTGTATGTAGATGTGTGTAGTTTGTGTAGTAGTGTATGTGTGTTTAGCTGTGTGTGTACAGTTTATATGTAGATGTGTGTAGTGTGTTTAGTTTGTGTGTGTAGTGTGTATGTGTGTATAGTTGTGTGGATGTAGATGTGTGTAGTTGTGTGTGTATCTTTAGTGTGTGTGTAGTTATATGTATGTAGTTGTGTGTATGTAGATGTGTGTAGTCCTGTGTATGTCTAGTTGTATGTGTGTGCAGTTGTGTGTCAATGTGTGTAGTATGTATGTATGTTGAGTTGTGTGTGTGGTTGTGTGTATGTGTTTAGTTGTATATGTGTAGATGTGTATGGATGTAGATGTGTGTAGTCATGTGTATGTCTAGTTGTGTGTATGTGTGTGCAGTTGTGTGTCGATGTGTGTAGTGTGTATGTTGAGTTGTGTGTGTGGTTGTGTGTATGTGTTTAGTTGTATGTGTGTAGATGTGTGTGGATGTAGATGTGTGTAGTCGTGTGTATGTCTAGTTATGTGTATGTGTGTGCAGTTGTGTGTGTGTCAATGTGTGTAGTGTGTATGTATGTTGAGTTGTGTGTGTGTGGTTGTATGTGTTCAGTTGTATGTGTATAGATGTGTGTGGTTGTGTGTGTGTGTTGTATGTGTGTAGATGTGTGTGGATGTAGATGTGTGTAGTCGTGTGTATGTCTAGTTGTATGTATGTGTGTGCAGTTGTGTGTGTGTCGATGTGTATAGTGTGTATGTATGTTGAGTTGTGTGTATGTGTTTAGTTGTATGTGTGTAGATGTGTGTGGATGTAGATGTGTGTAGTTGTATGTGTGTGTGTATAGCCATAGCTATAGTTATCAAAACTGAGTTTCTCAACCATGGTCATTAGACTTCAATGGGCATTTTGCATTTCATGTTTTCCCTGGGTGTAGGTCAAAATGAGATCCACTTCATATGTTTTAGGGCTCCATGAAAAAGGGGATTCGACCCAAAATACCTTCCTGCATATTATTTTACTTCATCTTCACAACTTACTTGGGAGATAAATGGGACAGGTTGCGTCATCCCTGCTTTGTCACTAAGGAAATTGACTGATTTCTCCAAGACCCCTGGGCAGTCCCAGGATGGGGACGTAGGCTGGTACCCAGGCCCTGCCTGGCATCTGCCATGTTGTTTGAACCTAGTGCTGCCATCTCCAGCCTGCACCCTCCTGATGCTGCCTATCTCTGCCTTAGGGAGGAAGGGCCTGTGCCCCAGAGTTCAGCATCCTGGCTGCCCCTGCCTCCCTCACTCCCGCCTCCTCTCCCACCCCCAGGACCTGGCGACTCCCCTGGCCTTTGCCCACAACCCGTCCCGGGTGTGGGAATTCTACCACTACCGGCGGGAGGTCATGGGGAGCAAGGAGCCCAACGCCGGGCACCGCGCCATAGCCGAGTGTGAGACCCGGCTGGGTAAGCAGGGCCGGCGAGTCGTGGTCATCACCCAGAACATCGATGAGTTGCACCGCAAGGCTGGCACCAAGAACCTTCTGGAGATCCATGGTGAGAGACCCCCAGCCTCACGTTCAGGGAACCAGCTTTGAAACACCTGTCCTGCCATTTCAGCATCACCCCTGGTGCCTTCCCTCCCTCCCTGGTGGACACCTGTCCCGTTCCCATAGGATGCTGTGGCATTTCCTTTGGAGACATGTTAGTGCCCCGTGGCACCTGGGCAGCTCCCTTTAGGCATGGGAGGAGCCTCTGACCCATAGCATTATTTACTTAGCAGTTCCTGCATCCTCGCTGCTCAGTATGGTCTGAGAGCCAGCGACATTCAGCATCCCCCAAGAACTTGTTAGAAGTGCGGAATCTCCGGCCCCATAGGACCCACCGAATCAGAATCTGCATTTTCCCATGAGCCCAGGTGGCTGGTGTGCTACTGGAGGAATGCTGGGGTGCACAGCTGCATGACCCCTTCCTTTGTGGAGGGGCACGGTGCTGTGAGACAACGGCCTCAATAAGCCGAGGAACAGGAGGCCTGGCTCATTGGACAGCCAGGGCTTCAGCAGGATTGTGCAGGGGCAGACTGCAGCATGGGGTCTCCTGTCACTCTCCCTTCATCCTGGTGGTCACTCCCCACTGAGGCTGCGCTTCCGCCCCGCCCTGGAGCCTCAGAGAGCTGCCAGCTCAGTGCTGGACACCACCAAACCCACCAAGCCTGTGATGTCGGTGGAGTTTGTCTGGGGTCCCTCTGGGCTCCTTCCTCTGTCCTGGGTGACCCCTCACTCCTTCACTCTTGTCTTCTGGTTCCTCCCTTCTTTGCTGTCACCACAAGTCTAATACATCCAGCTGTCCACAGTCATAATGGGCAAACTAGGGTTTCTCCCAAGGCCATTTGCATTTAAAGAGTCTGCATTCAGATTCAAGGAATGCATTTCGTATTTTTTAAGCATTTATTTCTCTTAATTTTATTCAATTAATTAATTTACTTTTTTTAGCGATGGGGGTTTCACTCTTGCCCAGGCTGGGGTACAGTAGCTCGATCATAACTCATTGCAGGCTTGAACTCCTGGCCTTAAGGGATCCTCCCACCTCAGCCTCCAGAGTAGCTGGGACTACAAGCACATGCCACCATGCCCAGATAATTTTTAAAATTTTTGTGGAGACAGTGTCTCACCATGTTGTCCAGGCTGGTCTCGAACTCTTGGCCTCAAGCAATCCTCCTTCCTCAGCCTCCCAAAGTTTTGGGATTACAGGCGTGAGCCATTGCGCCAGCCAAGAATGCATTTCTAAGTGTAGCATTTCCAGAGGCAGTGCACCAGTGGGGATGTTTGTTTTTGCGTGTGTGTGGTAAAGCTGCCTGCGTTTACTTAGGTCACCCCAATAAGGAAAGCGAGGCATTACTCATTTTGACTCTGCCTCTCTTTTGTTTGCCAGGAACAGCCAGCCACCTATTAACTGAGCATCTTTTTGGTACCTACATCTACTGGGTCTGAGCCACTTTCCACGTGCCTCTGCTCATTTCCCTGCAATGTCGGAATGTGGCCTATGTCATCAGCATAAAACCGAGATGACAATGCCTATCTTACAGAATTGTTGTAAGGATTAAATAAGATCATATATGTGTGTTAGGACTTCTTTTAGTTTCAAATGATGAGAACTCTCTTCTAACTTAGGTTAAAAAAAATCAATGGCCTCTTCAGTCTGATGAAGGGTGTTTTAAGATGCATCGTGTTTTTAATGTGGCATTTAGAATATAATCTGCCTAAACCATGATATACTATTTTATTATCCCTTAGAATTGTTATTTTTTACTTAGAGAGCTTGTTAAAATGAGTATAATAAACTGGTCCAAATATTTCTCATTATCTAGCGCTTCTGAATTCTGAGTGACTCAGAGCATGGATGTCTGTGTTTTCCATGCAGTTTCATGCTCTGTGCCTCAGGACATGGATGATGCGGCCTTTCCAGAGAGAATGCCCCTTTGTTAGAGCTGCGATTCTCGTCCAAGCTCCTGGCACACCTTGCGCAGGTTCGCTATTGGGCCTGACATACTCTTACCAAGAGGCCATCAGTGGAAAGGCTGTAGACAACAGCCAAAACCCGCTTTCCTTCCTGAAGCGGCCCTTGAATGGTTTGTTGGTGGAAGGATCCAGGGGCTGAATCTGCCCAGTCAGGCCACGGAGAATAACAACCAAGTCACCCCACTTTTCAGTGTTCCCCTTCAGCAAGTCTGTGCAAGCATGATAGTGATGTCACACTCACATCTGGCCAGTAGCAATTGCAGGACACATCTGAATTTCAGAGATGTGAAAATGGGGAAAAATGTCTATACTAAAACTGACAAAACCGAGGAGCCTGGGGGTGCAGCTTATGTCATCTTTCCTCCTGGCCCCTGGCCCCCTCCTTCTCTCAGCTTTACTCACTCTTTGAGGTGGCCTCCCTTCTCCCTCTGCAATTGATCTGCCTCCACGTGCCAGGGGAGAGTGCCTCCGACAGCTCCAGGCTCTCCAGCTCAGCCACCTGCTCAGAAAATAAACCTCTGGGTGGGCTTGCTTGGTCCCTACGCCCACCCTTCTGACCAAACATGACTGCAGAGGGGTGGGCCCCACATGGGGGCCGTGTGGAGCATGTGGCTGAACTTGTATTTGGGATGTGACCCACAGCCCTATTGGCTCAGCACGCGAGAGAGCAGGGATGGTGGTCCCCAAGGAAGGACTCGGGGGCAGAACGGAGCAGCGCATGTCCACTGTGGTTGAAAGTGCTCTGCATGGTACCAGGTGCCTAGTACCCATTTCATAAACTCTGGCCCCCTTCAGCTCAATAAGTAGTCATTAGTATTAACAATTACTTTTTTCACTTAGTAGTTGATTACTTATTTATTGAGGTGCTTTTGTATAAAAGATTGAAGCTTTCTGAAATCAAAGTTAAGATTTTGTAAACATATCCCATGCCGTTGAACCTTTATCAGTCACATCAATAAATCATGCCCTTAGATTTACGTTGAGCTCCCTCTACCCTATTGGCCACTTCTGCCCACTTGAACACCACTCCAAGGTCATCTGACGGCACGTTAGTCATGGAGTTAGTTATTTTTCCTCCAGATTATAAAGTCCTTGAGGGCATATGTTCTTGACTGGCTTAAGAGTACTGCATGCCTCTGTTTCCCATGAAAGCTAGGGTAGGCCCATTTGCTAAAATGAAGTATGGCTCAGTGTGGCGGTGCACACCTATAGTCCCAGCTGCTCAGGAGGCAAAGGTAGGAGGATCGCTCGAGCCCAGGAGTTGGAAGCTGTAGTGAGCTATGATCGTACTACTACACTCCAGCCTGGGTAACTGGGTGAGACCAGAAAATGAAATGAAGTGTGGAAAGTGAAGTATCTTACACCCTTTCAGATGTGGAGATGATTGCTCTTGATTAGACTAAATTCTGGATTTCCTTCATATGTATTTTTCAGGTAGCTTATTTAAAACTCGATGTACCTCTTGTGGCGTTGTGGCTGAGAATTACAAGAGTCCAATTTGTCCAGCTTTATCAGGAAAAGGGTAATTATACCACACTACAGAATAAGTATATGTTGTTTTCTCCTTTAGGTCGGACATAAATGTGAGGAAATTGAACATTCATCAAAGATTCCCATTGATATGAGAAATAAGACTAAATACAAGGCTGTGCGGTGGCTCATGCCTGTAATCCCAGCACTTTGGGGTTACAAGGTGGGAAGATTGCTTGAGTTCAGGAGTTCAAGATCAGCCTGGGCAACATAGTGAGAAACCTGTCTCTACAAAAAAAAAAAAAAAAAAATTAGCTGGGTATGGTGGCACATGCCTGTAGTCCCAGCTACTAGAGAGGCTGAAGTGGGAGGGTTATTTGAACCTGGGAAGTTGAGGCTGCAGTGAGCTGAGATCATGCCACTGCACCACAGCCTGGGTGACAGGGAGACCCTGTCTCAAAAAAAAACAAACAAATATAGCCTTGTGATAAAATAAATATTTTGCTCACAACTTACAGTGTTAAGTGAAAACCACAGGGTCCTGAATTTATGCACACATGAGTTTGTATAACTGCATATAGTTAAAAGACCAGAAGAAAATATAACAAAATATTAACAAGGAATATCAGGAGTGGAGGGATTATGGGTAATTTTTAATTTCTTCTTTATATCTTTCTGAATTTTCCTACATTTCTGTGATGAACAAGCACTATTATTACAATGAGGAAAACATTTGAGGGTAGACACAATATTGAGGAAAATTCCATTTCAAAACAGTATAAATTATATAAGGAATGTATAATGTCATTGCAGAGGATACAAATGATGATGATGTATAAAGGTAAACATGAAGTTCCCTCTTAGCACACCCAGCTACTCCAGCCCTCCCTACACACGAATTCTCTCACTGGCAGTACAACCACTGGTGATTTTTTTTTTTTTTTTCTTCTGAGACAGAGTCTTGCTCTGTTTTCCAGGCTGGAGTACAGTGGCACAATCACACCTTACTGCAGCCTCCAACTCCTGGGCTCAAGCAATCCTCCTGCCTTAGCCTCCCAAGTAGCTAGGACTATAGGCACGCACCACACTGAGCTAATTTTTGTATTTCTGGCAGAAATGCAGTCTCACTATATTGCCCAGGCTGGTCTTGATCTTCTGGCCTCAAGCAGTCCTCCCACTCTGGCCTCACCAAATGCTGGGATTATAGGCATGAGCCACTATGCCCAGTACCACTGGTAATTAATGGCCTGGGGTCCTTCCTTCTAATGCCCTTCCAAGTGAGCATGTATTAATTAGGAGTTTTACACCACATACTACCAGGCAAATATACAAACTGAGTTATGTTGTTTCTTTATTTTTTATTATGCCAATAACAATCTTTCTTTTCTAATATTATTTACTTCAGTGCTCCAGAACCTGGAACTCAAGATGCCAGCATCCCAGTTGAGAAACTTCCCCGGTGGGTAAAAAGCTCTGATTTGTACCAGTGTTCCTGGTTACAAAAAAAATAGACATCAAAATCTAAACATGTATTTGGCAAGATGCCTCTTAAATCAAATGCACAAATGTGAAAACCAGCCTTGACCTCTAAGACCAAAAGTGAAAGGACAAAGGATGAACCAAAGTAGGATGAAAAAAATGATTTCTTTCCAACCCCTTTTTGCTTTGTGTTCTGGCGGGATCATTTGAGGTCGGGAAAGTTTCTGAAGCTGTTGTGTGACAGGTGGTTACCCAGTGTACAGAAAGCATATGGGCTGACCTGTAACTGGTCAAATACCATCACTGGCATTATTAATCCATGGTTAAGGAGGCAATGAATAAGGAGGCAATGAAAGGACGTGAATAGGAGAGGTTACAGGACCCAACAGAATGTTCATAGGTTTAAAAAAAAAAAAAAAAAAGGAAGATTTTGATGCCAATTTTTCAAAACCAGACATTAAAACAGCACTTCTATAATCTGTAATTGGATCAGAGGTTTTTTTGTTGCGGGTTTTTTTGTTTTTTTGGGTTTTTTTTTGAGATGGAATTTCACTCTGATGTCCAGGCTGGAGTGCAGTGGCACGATCTTGGCTCACTGTAACCTCCGCCTTCTGGATTCAAATGATTCTCTTGCCTCAGCCTCCCAAGTAGCTGGGATTACAGGCGCCCGCCACCACGCTCGGCTATTTTTTGTGTTTTTAGTAGAGACGAGGTTTTGCCATGTTGGCCAGGCTGGTCTTGAGCTCTTGACCTCAGGTGATCCACCCACCTCGGCCTCCCAACATGCTGGGATTACAGGCAGGAGCCACCGTGCCTGGCTGGATTAGAGTGTTTTTAAGGTAAAATAAAACAGCACTTCTAAAAGTGTTTCATAGAACATTAATTTAATATTACGTTGAGAGACATTACTTGATAAAAACATGTTAGGCACTCAAATACAGAAACGTTAGACTAAACAAAGTTAAAATATGTTTGCTCTACTGCAGGACTTTTCAGAGCATTTATTCCACATTGCTGCCTTCTAAAAAGTGGTTATAAAATGTATGTTAATGCTTTACTGACTTATTTAACCACAGAACCTTTTAAATTTTCCTTATGAGGGTTTTAATTGCTAAATATTAAAGTTTTCTTCTGAAGGAATAGGGAGACCTGGAGGACTTCTATGATGCAGGAGATTATGATGATGAAAATGGTGTTTGAGGGATGATTTTAGGAGGTGTATAGAAGGTGACCCTGAGGTAGGAGGGAGTGAAAGAAAGAGATTTTTAGTAATGGATACAGGAAAGCTGACTACAAACGGGGCCAGAGAGACGTGAACCTGAGAGCACATGAAAGGTCATGGATGAAATTAGGGGATGCTTGGGGTGGGAGGCAAACCTGAGTCCAGTATGACTCCCAGGTCTGGGTGGCTGTGAGCACAAGTGTGAGCATAATGAAGGAACCGGGAAAGCTTAGCTGAAACAATCTGTCAGCACATCAAGTACACAGAGACAAGATAAAAAACAAGGACAGTTCGGCAGGGCGCGGTGGCTCACGCCTGTCATCCCAGCACTTTGGGAGGCTGAGGCAGGCATATCATGAGGTCAGGAGTTCGAGACCAGCCTGGCCAATATAGTGAAACCCCATCTCTACTAAAAATACAAAAATTAGCCGGGTGTGGTCGCACACGACTGTAGTTTCAGCTACTCGGGAGGCTGAGGCAGGAGAATGGCGTGAACCCGGGAGGCGGAGCTTGCAGTGAGCTGAGATCGCGCCACTGCACTCCAGCCTGGGCGACAGAGCCAGACTCCGTCTCAAAAAAAAAAAAATTAAAAAAAGGACCATTAAACCTGACGCTTCACATGCAAGGCAAGTTTATATAGGCTGGGAGGAGGGTGTAGGGAATAAGAGGCATCAGAGGTGAACCATCTAGGCGTACTGGGTTTGGGGTAGCCCCGGGCCTCCCTCCGATCCAGCTGGGCAGACTTTGCTCGGGGTTGGCTCAAGGATCCCATTCTTCCAGGTGTGAAGAGGCAGGCTGCGGAGGCTTGCTGCGCCCTCACGTCGTGTGGTTTGGGGAAAACCTGGATCCTGCCATTCTGGAGGAGGTTGACAAAGAGCTCGCCCGCTGTGATTTATGTCTAGTGGTGGGTCACGGCTTTCCCTAACCCCAAGACAGGACTGGAGTTTGTTATTTTTTGCTTCCCCCTCTCCTCTTTTCCGTCCTCGCTCCCTTGCTTCTTTCCTTCCCGCCTTCTCTCCCCCCTCCCCTTCTTCCTTTCCTTAAAATGTATGTTGAGAGGTCTTTATGGTATCCTATAGAAAAACTGAGAAACAATGAATAAGAATTTGTATTAAAATAGGAAACCATGCATGTCTTGGACATCTAAAAGCCTTCTCCCCCAGCCCCACCAAAAAAAGAGAAAAGAACATGCTATTGGTTTTTAAAATAATACGTGCTTATGATTAAATTTAATTGAGAACATGCAAAAATTATCACATTATAAACAGGAAATTAGAAATCGCCCATAGTTCTCTTAATCAGAAATAGTTACCATTAGCAGTTTAGTATATTTTCTTCTAGACCAAAAGTGAGCAAACAGCAGCCTTTGGGCCAAATTGGGCCTGCTACCTGTTTTTGTAAATAAAGTTTTATTGGAACTCAGCCGCACTCATTCTTCCACACACTATGACTACTTTCAAACTACAGTGGCAGAGTTGAGTACTTGTGACAGAGACTGAATGGCCGCAAAGCCTGAAAAATTTACTCTATGGTCCTTTTCAGAATAAGTTTGCCCACCTCTGGTCTAAACCTTTTCTTATGCAGATGTACACATATTAATTAAAATTCAAAACTGACATCATGACATATGTTCTGTTTTGAAACTACTTTATTCACGCAGCAGTTCACTTAGCATATTCCATGTCAGTACATCTAAATCAATATCATCTTTCAGTTGACTGTATGGTGTTTTATATGGATAGGGAATGATATATTTAGCTAATTCTCTACTGTAAGACATTTGGGCTATTTCAAATTTTGATATTTTAATCAATGATATCGTACATATCCTTAGATAGAAATCTTACCATGCTCTTCAAATGATTTCCTTAAGACACATTTCCTAAAAGTGGGATTAATTGGACAGATTGTATGCATATTTCAAATTTTTCTTGACACATCTTTAAAAGCAGAGGCACTTTCTTGTGGTGCATATTCATTCAGCCAGTATTTAAAGAATGCTTTCCAATGTCGAGTATAGTATCACTGTTGATGATGGATTGTTAAATGAGAAAAGCTGGTTTACAGACCAGTCATGCTCTTCCCATCCCTGCAAAAAATGTTTATAAGCAAATATTTATGAGAGAAAACCTAAGAGGACATACATGAAAATGTTAACAGTGGTTATCTTGGGGTAAGATTATTGATGATATGTATGTTTTTTCTTCGTATTTTCTACCTTTAACAAAAAGAAACTATGTTTTAAAAAGTTATGGATCATTTGCTTAACTTTAAAGCAGAAACAAAACCAGAACTACCCCCAAAACATGTTGAGTCACTTCTAAGTCATTCTTTTGTTAACTCTCCTTTTCATGTCACATATTCTTGTCGATTCTAGTGATTGATCAAAGGACAGCTCTTCACTTTCCCTCATCCCTTGGACACCCTGTTTTATCCCATCCTGTTTGGCTTTTCTCACACCTGCAACCACAGACCTATCTGAATTTGTGTAAGGTTTTCTGAAAAAATGTTCCTTCTTGTCGTGTGGCCGTTTGTCCATCTCCATGTGCTTGCCTTGTAGGTGGGCACTTCCTCTGTGGTGTACCCAGCAGCCATGTTTGCCCCCCAGGTGGCTGCCAGGGGCGTGCCAGTGGCGGAATTTAATACGGAGACCACCCCAGCTACGAACAGATTCAGGTACTGGGATACCCTGATGGGAGAGGGCGATGTGGGAGGCAGGTGCAGACATGGTCATCTAAACATAGTTGACCTACTCCTCTAATTTTTAAAAAAGACACAGGGTTTGTGTTTTTTTGTTTGATCTGCAGTTGCTTTTATGGAAGAACAAAATCATTCACTGTAGACTAAGGTAGGGTAGCTCTGTCACTGTACACGACATTTGCCGTGGGACTTTTGTTTGTTCACATTTTGAAAGCTCTTCTTTGATTCCTTAGGCTTTGCTTTCCCTTACATTTTTAAGCTAGACTTAGTGATGGCCTTTAGTTGTAGGTTACCCAGATGCTCCGCAAGTAAGCCTGGGAGATGCCCTTGCAGAACCTCATCACCTGCCGTTCTCACTGGGAGGCCACCTGGCAGATTCCCCTTTGGTCTAATCGCCAAGGTTATCTGTATCTGTGGCCATGTTATGACACTGATCCTGCTTCTCAAACGTTTGGGTGGGAAGTGTAGATTGTCATAGTATGCATTTTTAGTCTTATTCCTGGGACTGTTTTATGTCTTCACCCTTCTGTCTTTTTTCTCACTCCAACTTTTTTTTTTGCCTTTACTTCTTATTCTTGTCCATCTAGTTAATTCCTTTTGAAAAAGTTAGACTATAAATAAGTAGTAAATGAATATAAATGAATAAAATAGAAAACTTCATTGAAACATCTTGTCATTACTTTAATCAGCAGTTTCCAACCTTGGCTGCATATTTTAAAAATACTGATGCCTGGGGGCCACTTCATGAAATTTCAGTGTCATTGCTCTGAGTTGCAGCCCAGACATCATTTGATAAGCTTCCTAGGTGATTCCAGTGTGCAGCCAGGATAGGAACCACTCTTCAAAGTCTCTGCTGGGATTTAAAAAAAAAAAAAGGAAAAAAGAAAAGGGGCCACAGACACTTAAGTAGGCCCCTCCTCAGGTGAGTGAACTGGCTCTGGGCCTCTTCTTTTCCATGTGTCTTTTTGATCAGCTACAGCCTGTGTTCTTGATCCATAGTTCTTCATTTGTGTGTGAGTAGTAGGAACTAAGAAGATAGCCTAAAAAAAAATTGCCTCCTATGCTAAACTTATACTTTGAAAACTACAGAACATTGTTGAAAGAAATAAAGAAGGCCTAAATGAATGGAAACATATCCAATGTTCATGGATTGGACAACTTAATATGATTAAGATGGCAATGCTCACCAAATTGATCTATGGGCTCAATCAACTCAGTCCTTATCAAAATCACAACTGGCTTTTTACAACAATTAATTGAAAAGATTACTCTAAAATTCATATGAAAATGCAAGTGACCCAAAATAGCCAAAACAAAATGAAAAATGAAGTTGGAGAACTCATACTTCCCAGTTTCAAAACTTACTACATATTAGCTGGACATGGTGGCACATGCCTGTAATCCTAGCTACTTGGGAGGCTGAGGCAGGAGAATCAGTTGAACCTGGGAGGTGGAGGTTGCGGTGAGCCGAGATTGCGCCATTGCACTCCAGCCTGGGCAACAAGAGCAAAACTCCATCAAAAGAAAAAAAAAAACCTTACTACAAAGTTGCAGTAATCAAGATAGTGTGGCACTGGCATAGGATAGATATATAGAATCAGTGGAATAGAATTGAGAGTCCAGTAAAAAACAAAACAGAACAATAAAACAAAACCTCACGTTCATGGTCAGTTGATTTTTGAGAAGAGTGGCAAGACAATTTGATGAAACACAGTCTTTTTTAAGAAATAGTGCTGGATATCCACATGCAAAAGAATGAGCTTGGACCCCTCTGTCACACCATACACAAAAAATAACCCAAGATGGATCATAGACCTAAATGTAAGAACTAAAAGTATAACATGTCAAAAGAAAATGTAGGAGTAAATCTTTGTAACCTTGGGTTAGTGAAAGCTTTCTTAGATATGACATCAAAAGTGCAAATAACAAGAAAAAAGGATAAATTGGACTTTATCAAAATTTAAACTTTTATACTCCAATGGGTACCGTTAAGTAAAAAGACAACCCATAGAATGGGAGAAAATATTTGTAAGTCTAATATTTGATATTTGATAAGGGATTTGTATCCAGGATATATAAAGAACTCTTACAACTATAAATAATAAAAAGACAATCCAATTAAAAACCAGGTCAAAATATTTGAAACGACATTTCTCCAAATATATACACATGGCCAATAAGCATACTGAAATGATGTTCAATATCATAAAACCACAACGAAATATCATCACTTCACAGCTACAAGCGTGGCTATAATTTTTAAGATAAAGGAAAATCACAAGTGTTGGTGAAGAAACTGGAACCCTTATACATGGCTGATGGGAATGTACAATGGGGCAGTCATTTTAGAAAACAATGTGGCAGTTAAATATAGAGTTACTATGTGATCTAGCAATTCTACTCCTTGGTATATAGTCCTAGAAATGAAATCACATCTACACAAAAATTTGTACACAAATGTTCATAGCAACTTGTTAATGGAAAAAGTGGAAACAACCCAAATGTCCATCGACTGAAGGATGAATAAATAAAATTTGGTATGTTTGTACAATGGATTATATTTTAGCCGTAAAAAGAATGAGGTATCCGTATATGCTACTACATGGATGACCCTTGAAAATGTTATACTAAGTGAAAGAAGCTAGTCATAAAAGACCACATATGGTATGACTTCATTTATATGAAATATCCAGAATAGGCAGATCAATAGAGAGAAGGTAGATGAGTGGGAGTAGATGAGTCGAGAAGATTTTGGCTGGGAGTAGGGAGGAATGGGGAGTGGGTGCTAATGAGAACAAGTTTCTTCGAGGTTGTTAAAAATGCTCTAAAAGTCTATTGTGGTGATGGTCGTATAATTCTGTGAATACACTAAAAGCCACTGAATTATATATTTGAAATAGGTGGATTGTATGTGAATCAAATCTCAATAAAGCTGTTATATAAAAAATTAAATTATCTTCTAACTTATCTCCTGAAAAATGCCCATTAGGCCTCCCTCTGATTTGTGTTGTGGCACCTATGTGTAGCAGCTGGGCCACTTAGCATGACTAAGAGTAGTAATACCAGAGCTAGGTAGTTCAAGCCTCCTGTCTGTTTGAAAGACCATCAGAAAACTCAAAGAGTGGGACAGGATGAACTTTGTGAAGCAGGACATGAGCTATGTCCCCAGTTTGGCTCTTCTAATACGGTTTCTTTTTAGTCATTTGATCTCTGTCTCATCTCTAATTATTATAAAGAATTAAAACAAATCATCACTGTAGAAAAGCAAGAAAATGCAGATAGAGAAAAAGAAGAAAATGAAACTGGAGTATTTCCACAACCCAGGTTTAGAGTTGGCCCCCACCTCCTGTGCCATGGACTGACCAGCAGTGGCCCAGCATCCCTTGCATATGGTGGCTGTGTCTTCATGTGAAAGAAACTAAACTTGGTGGTTTTTCCTGCCAGTTCAGAAGAGATTCTTGGCATGTAATATATATCATTGCACAAGTCAAGCCTCCTAAAACCACAGGCCTGTTTCAGCTGCTACTTCAGCCAAAATTCTTCAGCTTCATATTGTCTTGAAAACCTATGATTGTCTCTGACAAACAGGCTACTTGCCAGTTAGAAATTCTTATCAATTTGACAAGCTCCTTATCAACCAGACTGATCACAGGAACTGTCATCTGATCAATGAAGGAGTAACTGATCAATGAAGCCAGCAATGCTTTTTTCTTGGCATCATGAAAGCAGACATTTAGAAGAGATGCTGGTGGTAGTCATCTCATCCTACTCAATTTTTCAAAGGCACAAACCAACCCTGGAGCAACTAAGAGGACTGTTTAAACACAGAGCTTAACAATGGCAGAATTTTATATCTCATGCTTAACAGATTTTGGTTGAACTTTACCCTAGGTCAGAGGTCAGCAAACTACTGCCTGTGGGCCAAATTTGCCCACCACCTGTATCTGTAAATAAGGTTTCATTGGAACACAGCTGTGGCCCTATGTTTGTATATTGTGTGTGGCTGCTTTTGCACTAGGATGACAGAGGTGAATAGTTGTAGCAGAGACTGGCTGGTCTGCAAAGCCTAAAATCTGTCCTATGTGGCCCTTTACAGAAAAAGTTTTCTAACCCCTGCTGTAGGTTAATGAGAAAAAAAAAATGGAATAATGTTCCCTGCTACTTTTAACCTGATTTTCTTTGTTACCTAAATAGGCAGCTAGAATGCTGCCTGTATTTTGATAAGGATTTGGATCTCACAAAACACCTTAGGCCTTGCACAAGTTGTTCAGATTCTTTGCCCCAGTTCTAATCCAGAGACAAAGGCATAGAATTCTCCTCCCACAGGAATGTATTTATATTTTCAAGGTGTTAATTAGTTCCAGTTTTGGTTTTGTCATTTTCCCCATGCCTGATGCTTGTATTGGATGATTTCTGATAAACCCTGACTATCCCAGTAAACCCTAGGCATTTTTGAATTTAAACCTCAGTGTTTTGACTTTTAACCCCAGGGGGCCTTATCTTGTTGGGATTTGTACATTCGCTGAGGCAAAAATGGGACTGTCGCTGCAGGGAGCTGGTAGGCAGGGCCTTCAAAGCACCTTCTGGCCACCGTGCCCTGCAGCCACTATGTTGTGCCCTGTTGATCTTTGAATTTCTCTAAACATTGGAATTTAATCAAAGTCCACAAATATTTATAAGTATCCACTATGTACCAGACACTGTTCTAAGTGCTTAGGATAGGATATAGCAGTAAACAAAATAAAAATCTCCCAAGGGAAGATTATATTCTAGTGGTGGAGGCAGACAGGTAAGCAGTGAACATAAGGTGCACATTCTACAGCATGTGAGCAGGTGCTAAGAGACCTCGCAAAGCAAAGATGGAGTTGTATGTGAGGGGGTTGGGCTGACAGGTTGCAGGATCCAGTTGGGTGGACCACAAACCTCATTAAGAAGAGATTTGAGCAAAGACTTCAAGGAGGTGGAGGAGGCAGCCAAAGAGGTGATCTGGGATAAGACCTTTCCAGACAGTGGGACCACCTGGAGCAGAGGCCCCTCAGTGTGGCTGGAGTGGAGTGAGGAAGAAGTCCCAGGAGAGGCGAGCAGTAAAGTAATGGAGTTGGGGGCCCTGGGGAGGGAAAACGCCCAAGCTATCTGCTGGTGGAGTTTAGAAGTCTAAGGAATTGTTAGGTAAGACAGTTTTATAGATTGTTGTGGTTATATAGTTACCTATCTAGGGTGTGAAGAGGTCACTGCTTTGAAGTGATCGTTGACCATGTGTGTTAGGGAGGTCTAGCGCTCTCCCTGGCTGTGCTGTCAAGGGCAAGTAGGGAAGCCCTCTAGTCTATGCAGTCAGGGCTTAGTTGGTCTGTTCATTCAAAAAGCCACTGAAAACAAGACTAATAGAAAAGGGCACATACATACTTTAAACATTTTGATTTAAAGCATAAATGTACCTTCATTTCCTTTTTCTTTTTTTTTTTTTTTCGTTTTTGAGACAGTCTTGCTCTGTTGCCCAGGTTGGAGTGCAGTGGCACAATCTCGGTTTACTGGAATCTGTGCCTCCCGGGCTCAAGCAATCCTCCCACCTAAGCCTCCCGAGTAGCTGGGATTACAGGCATGCACCACCACACCTGGCTAATTTTTGTATTTTTAGTAGAGATGGGATTTCACCATGTTGGACAGACAGGTGTCAACCTCCTGGCCTCAAGTGATCCATCTGCCTCGGCCTCCCGAAGTGCTGGGATTACAGGCGTGAGCCACCGCACTTGGCCTGCTTTTTTTTTTTTTTTTTTGGAATAGAGCTAAAGGCCTTTTGTTTTGAGTAGGGATCTGCTGATTGGAGCTCACCTTTCTTACATAAATCGTATCCATAATCTTCCTCGTGTTCCCCAAATATCCCTGAAGATATGAATGACTCCAGCCCTTATTTTATTAAAAAAAACAAAAACAAAAACAAAAACAGACAACCAGGAAAATCAGATCCCAAGGCCCCCCACCTAGACTTCCTGAATCAGAATTTCCAGGGGCAGATGCCTGTTTATGTAGCTAGCAAATGACCCAGGTGATTCTTATCAAGAAACCTTGGCAAACACTGGATTACAACTTCTGTTTTTTGATATTTGTCTGTTTTGGTTCTTTTTTTCTTTTAAAGGAGAGCAAGAACTTAGGAAAAGAAGCACGTGAAGCTGTCTTCCCTCGTCTTTTACACCTACACCTAATTTAACAGAATTATATTTAGTGACTCAGTATGTCTTTCCCAAGCATTCAGCTAGTTTTCCTAGAAATAACTCTCTTTTAACAGCTCTATTTTTGCAGTTTATTACATAATTTTAAATTCAGCGAGATGATTACATTAACCAATAAAAGTGGCATGAGCAGATGTGGAACTGACACTGTAGTCTTGGTTGTCCTGCAACTGGTGGGGGCAGGCAAAGTGCACAGATGTGCTAGAAAAGAGGCTTTCAAACAATGTTCATGTATGCCTTTCACATTTTAAAAGTTGACATCTAAGGTTTTTTAAATCAAAAATATTACAGTTGGAGATGTCATTCCAAGTGAATTGGAAACACTGACATTTTATTTATTTATTTATTTATTTATTTATTTTTATTTTTGAGACAGAGTCTGGCTCTGTTGCCCAGGCTGGACTGCAGTGGCATGATCTCAACTCACTGCAACCTCTGCCTCCCTGGTGTGAGCAATTCTCCTGCCTCAGCCTCCTGAGTAGCTAGGACTACAGGCGTGCGCCACCACACCCGGCTAATTTTTTGTATTTTTTTAGTAGAGACGGGTTTTCACCACGTTGCCCAGGCTAGTCTAAAACTACTGACATCAGGCAATCTGCCTAGCTCGACCTCCCAAAAGTGCTGGGATTACAGGCGTGAGCCACCGTGCGTGGCCAAAACACTGACATTTTAAAATAAAAGCTACCATATCATGGTTTTAAATGTATGCAGTCCAATCTGAATGTTATAATTATCTGGTACACACCACCATCCATTTACAAAATAAATAATACAGCCCTTCCTTAACAATTGGAAATTTCACATTTTTTCTTTTCTCTTTGAACTTGTATTTCCATTCTATCACTACTACAGAATTTATACTAACATAATATGTGTTTATGCATGAAAATCTTTTACTGGCCAGGTGCAGTGGCTCATGCCTGTAATCCCAGCCCTTTGGGAGGCTGAGGCGGGAGGATCACTTGAGGCCAGGAGTTTGGGACCAGCCTGGCCAACATGGCAAAACCCCATCTCTACTAAAAATACAAAAATTAGCCAGGCGTGGTGGTCCACAACTGTAATCCCAGCTACTCAGGAAACTGAGGTGGGAGAATCCCTAAAGCCTGGGAGGCAGAAGTTGCAGTGAGCCGAGATTGTGCCACTGCACTCCAGCGTAGATGACAGAGTAAGACTCTGTCTTAAAAAAAAAAAAAAAGAAAAAATCTTTTACTGACTATCCTATTATACTTCTACAGCAAAATATCATATGAATTATTTAATTTTTTCAAATTCCTTAAAATGTTAAAAAATGTTTTACTAAAAACCTTCTAGATAGAATTATCACTATAGTAATCTGCAGTGCATAATTTTAAAAACAAAAACTATATATAAGTTTAGATTAATAATTCTAAACAAGTAAAATTTTATTGGAAATTCTTTTTTTACTCTTGATGCCCAGGCTGGAGTGCAGGGGTGCAGTCTCAGCTCACTGCAACCTCCACCTCCTGGATTCAAGCGATTCTTCTGCCTCAGCCTCCTGAGTAGCTGGGATCACAGGTGCCTGCCACGACACCCAGCTAATTTTTGTATTTTTAGTAGAGACAGGGTTTCACCATGTTGGCCAGGCTGGTCTCAAACTCCTGACCTCAAGTAGTGATTTGCCCACCTCAGCCTCCCCAAGTGCTGGGGTTATAGGCATGAGCCACCACTCCTGGCCTGGAAATACATCCTTAATAGATGAATGGGACATAAACTTTGAATTGGTCCATGTATCTACGGCTGAGTGTTACATATTGTTGGAAGGAGACAGTTCCTCCTGTTCTAGCCCAATCCTCCTGTACTCACCATAAACCAACCAGTATTCTGTCCAGATCAGGTTTATTGATTTAATGCCATGAGGGAGACCAGACCCCAGCAGAACTGAGAAGTGTGTTTCCCAACAAGGGAAAGGTAGAGTTATTAAAGCAATTGGTGGGAGGGTGGAGTTTAAGTGAAATTTAAATGAAGTAGTTTTTGATAGACTCAAGCAACTAGCAGGGCTGTACAGTGTAAAGGGGTTAACATCATGTCTGGCTGGAGAAGTAGGCCAGGGTCCCCCTTCCCCAGAAACTGTAATACAAAGTTTAGATCAATGTGGAATGTTGTGTCCAGAAATCCCTTATCTGGAGCTCTGCACCCGGGTTGGAAATCCAGGCTGCTTCTCAGTATCAGAGTGACTTAGATCCTCAAGGCTAGAGGAATATTTCATTCTTTACTGCTATAATTTCAAATAGCAAAGTTTCCAATGGTTTATAATATTAAGGAACAAAATCCAAAAGCAGTAGTCACTCAAAGAATGGAATTAAGACACTTCGCAGCTTACCCTTGGGGAAAATAGATTGTTTCCTGTGAACTTTGCAGCTGGCTTTACCTGTGTCTTTTATTCCGATCCAAAGAATCACTGGGCAGATTTTGACCAGCCAAGCTACATTTTACTTTTTCAATGTCAGTTGTAATCCTCAGTGTTTGTTTGTTATAGATGTAAGTACTGAAAGACCTGGGCCACCTAAACTCTGGGCACAAGGGAATTATTTTTTTTAAGAGACGGGGGCTCCCTCTGTCACCCAGGCTGCAGTCTGTACAGTGGTGTAATCATAGCTTCAAATTCCTGGCTCAGATAATCCGCCTATAGTCCCAGCCACTGGGGAGGCCGAGGCAGGAGAATGGTGTGAACCCGGGAGGCGGAGCTTGCAGTGAGCCGAGATCGCGCCACTGCACTCCAGCCTGGGCGACAGAGCGAGACTCCGTCTCAAAAAAAAAAGGATGTATATAAAATACATATATAACACATATATGTATATTTTATACTTACAATTTCAATGAGTTTGGCAGTATAGTCCCAAAATACACTTTACTTGCACAGGTTCTCAGGATTTGAAAAGAACAAACAAAATACACTTTGTAATCGTGTCTCTTACGCCTTGAAATAAAATTCTTCTTTAGGGCACATAAATTCTAGACATTTGCTTCTCAAAATTCCCATAGTCACAGAGGCCAGCCCTTAGTGAAGTGTTGTAACTAGAGTTGTTAGAAACTAGATGAAAGAAGTGGGCATACAAATTAATACCATATTGATGAGAATTTGGGTTTTACTTTGGGTATTACTTAAGAAATAAGTGCTTGCTGAAGTAGGGCATTCATTTTGCTAACCCGTAGTTCATAACTGCTGTATTTGCTGCTTCTCTTTCAGGTTTCATTTCCAGGGACCCTGTGGAACGACTCTTCCTGAAGCCCTTGCCCGTCATGAAAATGAAACTGTTTCTTAAGTGTCCTGGGGAAGAAAGAAATTAGAGTATATCTAAGAACTAGGCCACATGCAGAGGAGAAATGGTCTTACGGGTGGTGAGCTGAATATTGAACAATCTAAAAATAGCCTCTGATTCCCTAGCTAGAATCCAACCTGTTGATAAGCGATGGGGGCTTAGAAGTAGCAAAGAGCACCCACATTCAAAAGTCACAGAACTGTAAAGTTAATGCATATTACTTGGTCTGAACTGAAACGTAAGAATATCTTTGATGTGTATGGTTGGTTATTGGGTGGGAAAAATTTTGTAAATTAGATTGTCTTAAAAAAATATAGTTATCCTGATCATATTTTTGTTATTTGAGCAAGGTAGAAGTCGAGGGGTAAAAACCCTACTATTTAATTCTGATTTTTGCACAAGTTTTAGTGGAAAATAAAATCACACTCTATAGTAGGTAATTTATTATATAAAGATGTTACCCCAGGATATGGCTTTATGGGGGACTTTTTTTTTTTGAGACAGAGTTTCACTCTTGTTGCCCAGGCTGGAGTGCAATGGGGCGATCTCAGCTCACTGCAACCTCCACCTCCCGGGTTCAAGAGACTCTCCTGCCTCAGCCTGCTGAGTAGCTGGGATTACAGGCGTGCACCACCACGCCCGGCTAATTTTGTATTTTTAGTAGAGATGGGGTTCCTCCATGTTGGTCAGGCTGGTCTTGAACTCCCAACCTCAGGTGGTCCGCCCGCCTCGGCCTCCCAAAATGCTGGGATTACAGGCATGAACCACCGTGCCAGGCTTACTGGGGGCTTTTTAACCTTATTTGGCTACATTACCTCAGTGAACAAGAGGCAGCTCACAACAGGAACTCATGCAAAGAAGGAAGAGAATAGTACCAACAAGGTAGAACATCACGATGAGAAGAAAGAACGATGCAAATATGTGAACCCCCAGGATAAACACAGCTGCCTAAAATTTAGCTCTGGCTTCCTTAGAAGGGGGAAGAGTCAACAGTGGACTGTTTCTCATCGTCACAAATGCAGAAGCATATGGTTCCTATGGGACCTGCCAACCGTTCCCAGACACTGAACTCTGTTGGGAGTTTTTTCCATGGGACTTTAAAAAATGATGCCCTTATGTTGGGCCAGACCTCTGTTAACTTCAGTAGGGATGGCACCAGGTTCAAGGGGCCAAAGAAGAGACCTGGAGCCAGTGAAGGAAACATAGGGTATATTTGGGGAACTTTACAGGGTGGTCCAGTGGCAGCGGGCTGGACAGAACTGCAACCACTTATAAAAAAGCATGCAGTTTATATAGCACTTTCACTCAGCACCCTCCCCGCAGCAATGTCCAATGGCAACCCTCATTTCTTAAGTTATTGCTGTCAGATGCATCTGCCATACAGGGTCATTCTCAGGGAATGCTTAAGTTATTTCCGTCAGGTACATTTTCCATACACTTTACTACCTTGGAGTAAAGTAGCAAGAATACAGCTTTTTCCCTAACCTTTACCAGCTAACTCAGTGCTTAGGGGCCTTGGAATGCCTGCTACCCAACAAGTGTCAGAGGCCTGACTGGGAGGCATGGCCATTATCAACAGTGTATGAAGGTCATACATGACAGGGTCCCTTGGATCCATGGGCTCCCTGAAGTGATTACATACTTGGACCACATCACCTCAGCCCCTTGCAAAATTGCATTTAATGTTACACCCTTGGCTTTTGTAGAAACAGGCAACAAGACACTGTCATATAAAACTTTGTACTGCATTACAAGGCATAACCTTTAATAAATCCCAATGGTACTTTTTGTGGGGAAGAGGGATGCTCATAGCCTATGGGGTGGCTGGAGAACTAGTCAGGGACCCTGAGGGCTCGATTTACACTTTACATGGGTGGGCCAAGGAGTTTACACTGAGGGCACTGGTAATACCTGTAATAGTCTTATAGTACTTATAAAGCAGTTTTGCACATAAAATACCGTCATGCAGTTATAAGAAGTTTGTACCTGGGCTGCTCCAAGTTAACTGTATTCATTTTCCTAGTGTTAGCACAGTATCTCAGGGAGTCTGATTATATTTCTGATTTATAATCTCTATCTTAGACTAAGGCCTACAGATTTCAAACTGTTCTTTGCAATTCCTCTCATAATGAACCTCTGGTTCGGCAGCTTTTTTTGTTGTTGTTGTTCTTAAGTTTTACCATTTTTGTTCCTATTTGGTTTTGTTGTTTTTAAATTGGGAACTGCTTCTAAAACAGAAGACATGAAAGGAGAATTAAAAACACAATATATGTGTGAGATAGAATTATTCAACTTAGCATTTATTAAACATCTGCCATATGATAGACATTAGAAATAAAATGACTAGCAAGACCTGGTCCTTCCCCTCAGGAGTTCACAGAACGGCTGGAGCAACTGTCATACAAACTGTTACGCAGTGCAGAAACTACATAGACATTTGTGCGGGTTCAGACCACAGCAGATAGAGATGGGCAGAGTGGGATGGGGTAGGGGGTAAGGTGCTTGAAGTTTGCCTGGGTGGGAATTTTTGAAGTATGAAAAGGACTTCTGCCTGGGGGATTGCAGCAGTAGAGGGAAGAGCACGGTCGGTACAATTGCATTGCAGGTGTGAAACGGCTTGATTTGTTCAAAGAATGATGGATCATTTAGTACTGTATAATGGATGGGAGGAGAGAAACACGGCGATCACAAAGGGCCATGTTTGCCAAGAAATAAAATATACTTGGAAAAAAAGAGTACGTATGTGTATATACGACAAAACTCGGGTGCATTCTGTAGGGACCGGCGAAGCCATTCCTTCAGGAGATTTGCTCAGCATTGCCACGGGCCAGCTGCTGTTCCAGGCCGTGGGTTAGGAACCAGGAAGGGCATCGCTCCCACAGGGCCCACATCCTAACGGGCCTCGCCGCGGCTACGGGGCTGGGCAGGCCGAGGGCGCCGGGCTGTACAAATTTCTTTAGAGCCGAGGTCTGTGGCCAGCGTCTTCGTCCGTCACAGGAGGGCTGACTGGCCACGGCGGCCATCTGCTAGAGCGCATTTCTTCCCATGAAACGCCATCTCCTCCGAAGTGCGGAGCGAACGCAGCCAAATCTACAAACACTGATAAGCTGGATCCACCTGACGGAACCCAGGGCCAAAAAACTGCGGCGAGCAGCGCCTCGGACCCGCTATTACCGGTTTTCTAAGCACTGGACAGAGTGAGCCGTGCCAGCCCTGTCTCGCCATCCCAGCCGAGGAGGGCAGCGCAATGGCTCTTCCCTGCCTTGAAACCAGCCCCACTGCCAGCCGCTCTCGCCCGCAGAGCATTTTCCGTGGCGTCCAACCGACCCTACGGCGGCCTTGGCGAGCCATGTGGAAGAAACACACCCACTGCCCATAGGCCACGCCCTTCCTGGCTTCGCGCATGCGCCCCGCCCGTCCTGAGGACCTCCCAACCTGCAGGGGGCGATGAAAGTCCGCTTGCGCTTCGCTTGCAGTTGCTTCCGAGTCAGAGGTCAGACGGTCTAGCGCTGCGTGGGACATGGTGCAGCTGCGACCGCGCGCGTCTCGCGCCCCGGCGTCGGCGGAGGCGATGGTGGACGAGGGCCAGCCGGCCTCGGAGGAGGAGGAGGCGGAGCACGGGCTGTTGCTCGGTCAGCCCAGCAGCGGCGCGGCCGCCGAGCCGCTGGAGGAAGACGAGGAAGGGGACGATGAGTTTGACGACGAGGCCCCGGAGGAGCTGACTTTCGCCAGCGCCCAGGCGGAAGCGAGAGAAGAGGAGCGGCGAGTGCGGGAGACCGTGCGCAGGTTTGGAGCCCGCGGCCGGGCGGGGAGAACCGCCCCTTCTCGTCCCGCTTGTCCTTCCCTTTGCTAACTTGTCACCCTTCCTCCCAGGGATAAAACGCTCCTGAAGGAGAAGAGGAAGCGACGCGAGGAGCTGTTCATCGAACAGAAGGTTAGAGGATAGGGATTAAACAACCCGGCCTGCGGATAATTCCCGTGGTGGATGTAATTTGGGTTGGTAGGATATTGAGTGGGGAAAAAGTCACCAAGATTTCCTCTGACAGTGGTAGAAAGATGCTTGGGCCGGGCGCGGCAGTACTTTAGGGGGACTAGGTGGGCGGAGCCCGGGATGTCGAGGCTGCCTTGAGCCTAGATCACACCACTGCGCTCCAGCCTGGGCGACAGAGCGAGAGACCCTGTCTCAAAAAAAAAAAAAAAAAAAAAAAGCTCGTCTCCTTTAGTGTCCACCAACTGAAAATAAGAGGTTGCTGTGAGAATTAGGTGGTTTGTAAACTGTAAGGGCTGTACAAGACTTGGTGTATGGTTGCTTTGCTGTCTGATACACACACGACACAGAGAACTGGCGTTACTTAACGGCTTTCAGTTTGTAACAGTGACATGAGGGTTGGAATACCGTGGGCACCTTTTCCAGTTTTCATCAAGTCTTTCAGAGAATATGGAGTTTTGTGGACCCAATCTTCCCATAACTTGGAGTGGAGGCAGTTTCCAACCTAATTCATTTCTTTGCCTAGATGTAGGGCATTCTTAAAAGTGGTAACTTCAGAAGCAACTCCGGACATACTGTGTACATGACTTTATTAATTTTAAACGTTTTCATTCCAAAAGAAAAGAAAACTCCTTCCAGACACTATTTTAGAGAAGTTAACCACAGCTTCACAGACTAAGTAAGTAATGGATCTTCTTATATTACTTGCTTATATACACCCATCTTTGAATTATATACTGGTACATTTATTTGACTCCATATAGCTGAAGGAATTGTAGAACCCAAATTTAAAAGCTACCTTGGTATATGAATTTGGTGCGAAAGAAGGAGGTAACTTTACGTTTCACTTATTTTGCCATTTTTTGAATTCCTGATCCCATTGTGTTCATTCAGTACATTTTGTTGATTGCCTGTCATTGTACTAGGGCAGAGTAGGTGGTGGTGAATACAAAGTGTTTTGAATCATTTAGTGGGGTAGCAGGCACTTATCCACAGGCTCTGAAAACTCAATTTGTCCCATACTTGCCTTACCTACCACCAACCTGCCCTTCCTCCCTGTTCCCCACTTCATTTAGCATCTTTGGTGTTTTATGGTTTAAAGCGAAAAGGTATAGTCGTCCTTGGGAATCGGTCAAACCCTACTAAATTAAGCCTTCTAAATATTTGTATTTTTTGTTTCTATCCTCTTTCTCTCTCCTTAAGGCTTTAAATTCAGAAATTTAGCCCCTTTTTGCTTAGGCCAGTGGCTCTCAAATTTTCAGTAAAAAAACTTTACCAAGAGTTACTCAGATCCTGAATACATTAAACATAAGAGCAAATCTATTTGGTGGCAAATTCCCTTTCATCTTTTAAAACCAAGCTCAAGTGTCATCTTTACCTTTTCATTTGGCCCGCCCGCCTCCCATCACTTCCGCTTTTGTGTGGCCTTTCTCCTGTGCAAATGCTTCTGTATTGTATTCTGTCCATTTACATTTCTCTCTCCATTGTTCACTGTCTCCTGTGCCTACACTATTAAATTAATCCTTTGTGATTTCTCCAAATGAAATGAGGCAGGCCTACTACCATTCACTTCATATTTCAAATACTATATAACTTGTTATTAAGTGTTTCACTTGAACTCCATTGCCCATAGCATTTTGCTGCTTTGGAAGCCTGCTAATAGGCTTTCAGATTTACATTGTGAAGATCTTCCAATGATTGAGAGTTGGTGGCGGTGTACTGGGGAGTGACTGTTGCTTTCCAAGCTGAGAGCTCCTGAGTAGAAATTGAGGGTGTTGGTAATAATGAAAGGGGGTGCCTTGCTTGTAAAGCCAGATGAAATAATATAACATGTTTTGAGTAACCTTTGCTATCTGCCATTCCAGTCAGTGGTTTTGTTTTCTTCCCTTAGTGTCAAGAAATCGCCAGGAAAGGTCAAAGAAGGTATGACTATTCTAATTTAAATAACTTCTCATGTAAGTGTCAAGTGCACTTGCAGATGTTTCCAGTCAAATATGAATGGCCCTTAGAAAGCCAGTACGGGCCTGGCCAAGGTTAGCTGGGGCCTATTCCCTGTATTTCATACAAATAAAAACTGCATCCACATGGGTGTGTAGTGGATGCTTAAAGTGAACTCCAGTAACTGATTTCCTGATTTATTTTTACATGAATGCTAATTAGCAAATGTAACTCAATTTTTTAGTTAATTTGCAAAAGAAAAATGAAGACTGTGAAAAAGGAAATGACTCCAAGAAAGTTAAAGTACAAAAAGTACAGTCTGTCAGGTAATGAATCTTTTGTTTCATTTGGGATATAAAGGAGACCTCTGAGAGAGTTAAAGTATTGGCTAACATGGGAAATATTTTAATTAGTAGTAATTTCAGATTGGATTCTCTGTGGAAAAATCAGTTTTGGGCTGGTCACGGTGGCTCACACTTGTAATCCCAGCACTTTGGGAGGCTGAAGCAGGTGGATTGCTTGAGTCCAGGATTTCAAGACCAGCCTGGGCAACATGGTAAAGCCCAGTCTCTACACAAAATTAAAAAAGTAAGCTAGGCGTGCTGGTGTGCTCTACTAAAATATGAGTGTTAGTCTGTTTCTTGTAGTCCTGTAATTTAGTTTTATTCTATCTGTGCATATACAAAATTAGTTTCATTTATCACGGTGAGACAAATTATAAAAATATTTTAAAGCAAGCATGTAGGCCGGGTGCAGTGGCCCATGCCTGTAATCCCAGCACTTTGGGAGGCTGAGGCAGGCAAGTTGCTTGAACCTGGGAGGCAGAGGTTGCAATGAGCTGAGATCGCGCAGCCTGAGTGACAGAGTGAGACTCTGTCTCGGGCCGGGGGGCGGGGGAAGCAAGCATGTATTAATTTTTTTTTAACCTTTTATATTGATGAACAGCCAGAATAAAAGCTACTTGGCTGTCAGGCTAAAAGACCAAGATCTGAGAGATTCAAGGCAACAAGCAGCACAAGCCTTCATACATAATTCATTATATGGGCCAGGAACCAACAGGACTACTGGTAATTTTTTTATGGACTATTTTCCTCACTTTTTACTGCAAATAAAACTATGAAATGATAAATACCTTTCTTTTCTAGTAAATAAGTTCCTGTCTCTTGCCAACAAGAGGTTACCAGTGAAAAAGGCTGCTGTCCAGTTTTTGAATAATGCTTGGGGTAAGATCCAGGTTTATTCTCCTGTCTCTTAATAGCTTTATATATTGAATCATGTTCTTTTGAAGGAGATAGTTCATAATTATATGCCCCTTATAATGGCTTATATAACTTGTGAAAAACAGGTCAATGTAGTATGTATATACATCTAGTGTATAATAAGCCCACCCAGTTTTAGTAATTACGTTCATGTAGAGAATTATAAAAATTTTGAATTATGTTTCTCTAATACTCTTACTGCACAACTTTCTATTCTAGGAATCCAGAAAAAACAAAATGCCAAGAGGTTTAAAAGACGGTGGATGGTCAGAAAGATGAAAACTAAGAAGTAAATCAATGCTAAATGAAGAATCTGTACTTTGTATGTATAGAATTTATCTAATAAATTATTGGTAGATCATTTTAAAGGATCATTATAAAAATCATAAACCTATTTGAGGAATTACTCAACCACATTTCATTCTTCTGGAGTAGAATTGTGCCTTGCAATCCTAGAGGAAAAAGTGGTTTAAGAAGGAATTTTCTTTTTAATGTGTTTAACTGAATTCAAGCCATACTCATACCAGCAATAGCACCTCGTCTACTCTCCCCGACTGGGGGGTGGGAGGGGTGGCAAAAATGGCACGGACAAAAAGGAGAAATGGACATTCCAGAAAAGTCTCCAACTGCAGCCCTTAGACAATTTGCTGTTAAAGATTCAGTGGACAAAATATAGCTAACTAACAGCGTTTAAATTTTTACTTTTAACCAGTCTGGGGATTTGCTTGCCTGGTGAGTCTCATATGCCATATTATGAATATGAAAAAAATGAATTTAATTTCCTGTTGCCTTTCTGTGTCACCCATAATATCAGGTTTAACCCTAATCCAGGGATGCCAGTAAACTGAAGGCAGTTTTAGGTTGTAGAACTCAGATTAGTTTTAGGTTGTAGAACTCAGATTAATTGTAGAAACCATTAATTTTAATTGCTCTAATTTTCATATTAATCATAAAAAGTATGCAAGTACCTAATATATAAACTCAATTGACACTGTATCTGTAGAAGTAAATTTTTAATGGCTGGTTAATTATATCACTACATTTTATTGCAATATAGTACTCATTTAAGCACTTAAAAATGGAAGGTGTACAAAGATTAAATTAAGACACGGTAAATTGACTAAATATTTGGTTTTTATATAAATAAAGGTCATAACCACACCGTTGACATGTAATACTGTTATAATACAACAGTTAAACTTGTGAGTCTACAACAGAAGTCATCTGTAGTTAAACAGGAAACAAAGTTGAAAAAGACCATGTTAAAACAAAACTACTGGGACTAACAGGTCGGGATTGTAAGTAGCAACAAACATATTCACTCAGCTCCTGAGTATTTCAAGTTTTACAGTACACATTAAAAATGATTTCTTCCATCAACACTATAAATTCAAACTGTCGGATGTTTATGCATTTTGCAAGTTACACTGATTGAATGCTTATATGGGAGTGGGGGTCGGAACATCTCCCAATTTGAAGTTTACATCACCCACATGCTAACACAAACACAACTTGTTCCATTTCCTTCCCCTCTCTCCCCCCTCCCCCACAAAGAAGGCAGGATTTTTGGTTTCTTTTAGGTAATTGTTTTAAAGGATTTGTGATGATCAATTTGAACGTCTGAAATTCAGTAATATTTAACTCTTAGACAACTAAGAGGTTAAAGATGGAAAATAATTTCTCCTAACACTAAGTTAGAAAATCATTTGCATCATGCTGTAAACTAGGAAGCAATGTAAAGCGACAAAAACCTGTCCCCAGTACATAATTTAAAAAATCTAAATTTCAAATCAGCAGAGCTGGTCTACTTCCATGTTGACTATATGCCACAATATAAGTGTGAGCTCTTGAAATGCATAGCTAATGTAGGTAGTCTTCCACTGTGGCAAATGCGCAGGATCCAATTCCTGATCGAGCCATCAGTCCTAGACATTGTGTGGCCTGTCCCATTGCTAGGGCAAGTGGAGGTTGCTTTGGCAGATTGTGGGTTTCTGAAGAAAAATAATTTAAAAATGAAAACAGCAATTAGCAAGACATTTTAAAAAAAACATTTCAATCAGGAGAATACTGCATGACTTTAAAAACTACCACTCCCATACCACTCTGAAATATCAGCAAATGAAGGTTCCTAAGCAAAAGATGCCTTGGACATACTATTCTGACAAGGTAGTATGGGTATTGTGTATTCAGCGATAAGTTAAACTCTTGCAGAATCAGATTTTTAAAGTATCAGATACTAAAAAACTGATTTCCATATTAACTATGATGGGAAAGGTACAACTTTTTATTTGATATTTGGAGTGGAGAGTAAGGAATTATTTCCCTTCTGGTTGATCAAAGTCAGTTGATACTAAAACTAAAAAGGCACCAGGTTTTCATTACGAGTTTCCACTGATGGGTTCTTCCACCTCTGTGGATGGGACCAAACTGAGGCTGCCTAGCCATCTCCAAGGCATATAAAGGTAATGTTATTTGGGCTGGTGGGGAGTAGGTGTTGGTGGTGACAGTGAGAGAACATACAGCAGAGCCACCCTGCAGTTTTGGAGGTGCTAATTTACAATGGACAGTTCAGACATTTTTTAAAAATGCCAATAAATTTTCAGGGTCCTGCATATCATAAGTTTCTTTGTCAGACATTTGTAGTACAAATGCAATAATTACCAAAATTTGTTCCTTGCCACAGATGAAAAACAATGAACTAATGGTAAAAGTGGCCAGACTCAGAAGCTGGTAGTTTCTCTTTATGAGAAGGCAATGTCCAACTAATCAATAAAATTACTAATCAGTTCTTTATAGGCACAGTTGACAACAAAGGGCAAAAACAGTCACACATGGCTAGGAAGGCTCCATATGGTTTAACTCCACTCTTGGTTCAGAGGATGTAAATTGATGGTGGGAGAAAGAAGAGGAAATTTGCAAAAGGGAAAAAGCATAGTATCAAAAAGAAGCAAATTCAGGACTTAGAAAACAAAACAAAAACAGGATTAAGAATAAAAGTGTGCAAAAAAGGCATGTAGATTGGTGAGAAAGTATGGTGTCTTGAGGGTTCACAGGGAAGACCGTGCTCAAAGGCAAGCATCTACAGGGAATATTTTTTAAATTTTATTTTGGTCAAAGGAAGCATCTGGTGATACATCTTTAACTTTTTTGGATATATGAAATTTTCATAACACTATACAGATGGCCCTACATAAATAGCATGGTATTTATAAACATACACACCCATCTATGGCAATTTAATAATTGTGTCATTAATTTTATAGGAATCACATGCATTTATATTAATAAGATTAAGCACTATTTATAGCTGATTCTACATAATATAGAACAATATGTCAGAGTACATGTGTCTATAGATAATGGTGCTCAATTAAATTCCCTTGAAGAACTCAAGAAATTAAACCTAAAGAAAACGGGTCACTTTTTCTCAAATTCTTTCCAAGATTAGTATCATCTAATAATTAGGTCTTAATGATTACCTACAATACGGTAACTTCGAAAAGACAATTATAGTAAACCATAATTTTCTGTACAATTCCAGCATTATTACTAAGTTACTTTTATCAATGGAGCTAAATGAATTTTGTAGAACCAATGAAAATATAACACATTAACCAAAGAAAATTCACATTTATATACAAATCCTAAATTTCAGAGACTACAGCACTAAGGACACTACTCCTATTCCCAAACTTCAGTACTGATCCTTAACAAATTAATAAATTTTCTAAGGGCAAAGAAACAGACTGAGGCTCAAATATGAATGCTTTTCCTTGCTTCCTTTACATTCTTGCCGTAAGAGTCCTGGCCCTCATTTGCAAGTCTCCTTATCTAAACTACTCTTTCATCTACTTTTTGTGGCACTGCCCTCATCTTCCTAAAATAATTTGAAATATGTGACTAAAAGTTTCTGAACCTTGCAGGGCCAAACAGCACAGCACAGACTTCTAAACTAGACTGGAGTCCCAATTACCTGGGAATTAGACTCAAAGTCAAATAAAAACTCACCCTTTACGCAAATTACCTTTGATGAGAACTGCCCAAAACTCAAATTTGTTTTATGTAAACAATCGACCATACCACATTCATATAGAAATGCACAATATGTGCAGTTACACAATTCATACAAAAAGTATTTGGTCAGTATATAAATACTAGAATCATACACTCTACAGTGAGTTGCTCATAGGAATGGCAACCAAACAGGAACATCGAATTAGAGTTTCGCACTTCATGCTCACCCCTGGCTAAGCCTCACCTTTTAAATTGCTTTTCTCTTCCTCACCCACCCTTTTTATTGGGTGAGGGTACGTAGTTGAATCTGGCTGATATAAATGCAAATAGAATTTGACATCAAGGCTTGGTCCTGCAGGGTACTCACAAGTCACCTGGAAGGCCCTTGTGCTCGTATTCATAAGCATGGTGGGAGCTGTAATACCCGTGGCTTAGGCTGCCGCTACCCATTGCAAATAGCTCAAGCAAAATGGTGGGGAACAAGGTAACGGGAGCACCAGGTAGGAATCCTGCCCTCTACTGGATCAGTTTGAGCTTCTCTGATACTCAAGCTCTTCACTCCCTTATTTCCATTCTCATTCTCCACCAAAACCTCTATTTCTTGACTTTGATTTTCTTCAAATGTACCCTGTTCCCTTCTAGCCTAACTCTTGTGACAATTATTAATCTATGTTCTTGTTAACATTCTCCGATTCCTTCTACAACAGCCAAACTAGAGAATGCCATGCAATTGCTAGCCTAGAAATCAGTAGCAGAAAATGCCTTTCACTACAGAGGGCTGTAAGGAATGTCTCCGGTAGGGCAATAGTTTGAATTATACAAAAGAACCACCAAATCTCTCATTCAAATGAGAGTAGACATTCGTGGCTACCAGAAATGCTTACATACATGCACAAAAACACTTCTATTTCCCAAACATCCCAAGTTGTACCCTGTTTTACTGTTTTTATTCTATTTAAATCCATTTGAATCTGGAATTAAAGGAGGGCGGTTTCTATATTTTAGGTATTTTTATATTTAAAAAATGTAGAAAACATTCTCCTTATGATTTTACCAAAGTACAAATGCCAGTACAAACACCCTCTCTTAAATTTTCAGAGAATCTAGTTGAAATTGTGCCTTATTTGGCTTTACTTACCTAATATTGCACTGTTAAGAGCTGAGCACACAGGTTCTCTCTGAATCGGGTCAAGCTGATTTCCAACTGGGCTGTTCCAGGGATCTGAATATGCTAGTAAACTGAATGCATCCTGTTGAAAACACACCAATTTGGTTTTAATTCAAATAGTTCAACTCTTATGCTCACAAATGTTTCCAAGTTGGGAGGTAAAATATGGCTTCCAGGCACTAGACTAATGTAACCTTTAAACCCACTTACTCCTAGCACTGGGATGCTCTACATTTTTGAACAATTAAATTATGCAGCAAAGCCTAATTTATTTTCATTTTTCCTGTAGACAGCCATTCTCATTCATCTTCCTCCCATCCCTAAACACAAAACAGAAAAAAATAAAAAAATTCAAAGGTATGAACTAGTACAGGTGTAGGGAGAGTGGAAGGCAAAACATTCAGTTGTTTTACTTCACAATTTATTACTACTGATATGAATGTGACAGTCAAAGGAGAGGGCCTGCATTTCCTTTTTTCAACAGATTTAGGAACTGGACACATCTCACTGAATATCATCTTCTCAAATTCAGTTATGAAAAAACTGAACAGGCTGCCCTTCAGGACCTGTTTTATGCATTCAGTTATTTCCAGCTACTTTCAAGCCACTCCTCTTCAAAACTTAAAATAACTGACAGTCTTCTTTTCAAACAACTACTTTATATTTTTGTCTTCTTTCTATGAGAGGCACATACTAATGGTGGTTTCAGATACTGGCTTCAAATCCAAGCCCCACCACTAACTGGCTGTGTGGCCTTTGGCAAGTAACAATCTAAGTGCCAATTTCATTATCTGCATAATGGGGACGATAAGAGGCCCTATTTCCTAGATTTGTATGAGAACTAAACGAAATTAGCAGTATCAGTTTATTCTAATCTTTCAATAAATGATGTCTTATTATTATGCCAAAAGTCAATACCCTAATCCAGAGCAATATTATACAGAAATTCAGAACTCTTCCCAATTCGGAAGGCAGACATGGAGAGTTGCTGCAGAAACAGTCAATTTGTGAGTTCAGGAACATAACACTTTCAAAATGCTGACTACTGAAATTCCTAAAGAGCACCCTCTCCTAGGTTCAGCTGCTCAAAAAATCAGATTCCACACCCATTTTCCATCATTTCTCTAGTTATCTTACTAGTGTTATGAAAGCAGAGGTGGGAGAGAGGCTCATGATCAACTGTACTCTTGCCCTTTCTCATCCAAATGAGCCTCTAACATTGTGGATTTAGAGAAGAATAACCCATGAAGAAATGCTGTGAAGTCAGTCTGAGACCACAAGGCATGGAATGCACGTGCCTCCACGCAAACAAACATGACTCCTCCACTGTTTTATATTGCTGAATATTTCATTCTGGGTAGTTTTCTGCTCCAATTATAATAAAAGTTCTTTGAAGATAAAAATTATTTACCATACTATTTTGAATCCCCTGAAGCTACTCAGGTGCTTGGTACAGGAAGATAATTCATACACCTGTTGATAGCAAGACCTGCTGCTTCCAGCACTGAAGATGTTTTCTGCATCCCACAACGCTACTTGGTTCTACTTCCCAACCCATGGAAGGAACATATGATCCTTTATCTTGTAAAGCTAACCCAAATCAAACACATTACTTTGTTTTTGGCCGGGTGTGGTGGCTCACACCTGTTATCCCAGCACTTTGGGAAGCAGAGGCGGGCGGCTTATTTGAGGCCAGGAGTTCAAGACCAACCTGGCCAACATGGTGAAACCCCATCTCTACTAAAAATACAAAAATTAGTCAGGCATGGTGGTGCATGCCTCTAATCCCAGCTACTCGGGAGGCTGAGGTAGGAGAATAGCTTGAACCCAGGAAGCGGAGGTTGCAGTGAGCCAAGATCGTGCCACTGCACTCCAGCCTGGATGACAGAGACTCCACTCAAAAAAAAAAAAAAAAAATCACGTTATTTTTAAAGATTGAGCTTTGCTCAAGACTTATCCCACAACCATCTGATGAGGGTACCATACCCATAGTATAGAAATAAATTTAAAAAGAAGTATTGAACAATTTTTCCAAGGAATACTTGGTAAACAAAAACTTCAAGTACAAAATTATATTCACAGCCTAAACCTAACATGCCACCGAAAATGTGAAATGTCGCAGTCCCAAATCTTAAGACTACACTGTCTAGTACAGCAAACCACCATGGCACACGTTTACCTATGTAACAAACCTGCACATCCTGCACATGTAACTTTTAAGTTCCTGTACCCTGGCACTTAAAGAAAAAAAAGACTACACTGTAGTGTTTAAAAACTCAGAGAAAAAGTTCTTTAAAATGACAATATATTGTGCACTAATATTGTATGAAGAAGTGTGTTAAGCACTAATATGGATCATCTATTTAATCCTTACAATAATCATCTAAGGTTAATATCATGTCTGTCATCTACAGAAGCAAACTGAGGCAGTGAACAGTAAGATGCAGATTCTTTTAGTTACCAATCTAAATGTTAAGAAGAAAAAAAGTCTAAAATTTTTCTCTGGTATTTCAGTTTCAGTACAATTCAACATATGTTTACGGAATACAGCTGCCAGATATTGAGGATACACTGATGACCAGGACCTAGGCACTGCTTCAAGGAACTCACAAGTCTCCTGGGGAAGGCTTACATGTAAATAAATAACACACAGTACATCACTATTGACTTAATACATGCAAACTGAGGCTGAGAGAAAGGAGAAAAAAGCATGGTTGGAAACATGGATAAGCGGTTAGATGCTAAAATACCCCAAAAAACATACTAAAAAGCTTGAAGTTTTTCCAATAAGGAAATAAGGTTTAAAATGAAGGAAACCGATACGGATTAGACTTCATTTTAGAAGGATCACACAACAACACTATAAAACATGGCTTGAAATTAGAGTGAGGCTGTAAGCAACAAAACTAACAGAGCCTTAAAAAGAAAAAATGTTTTATACCATCAAACTCACAGTAGTAAACATCTAGGACTTTATTCTTTCTTCACAAAGGAAAATGAATGAAACTGGCAAAACAATACTAATGGTTTAAAGCCTGCTGTAAAAATTAACTGGTGATGATAACCAAAGAAATGCAAATAAGCAATTTTAAGATACTAACATATGTTAAACCCACTAAAGTAGCATTAATGTAGTAGTGCCATTGGTACGTTCTTTTATTACTGCTGGTAAAAGTTGGTAGAGGGTTTCTGAAAACCAGTATAGCAACATGTAGTGAGAGCCACAATAATGTTCATATTATTTGACTCAATTCTATTTCTAGAACTTTATCTCAGTGGAATAATGTGAAGAAACAAAGATGCATGTATAAAGATGTCACTAAAGCATCTGACATAAAAGCAAATGGAAAAATCCAACAACAAAGCAATGCTGAAATAAACCTATACAGCAACAATAAAATATCATGGAGCCTTTTGTGTTTTCTGAGACAGGGTCTCACTACGTCACCCAGGCTGGAGTGCAGTGGTGCAATCACAGCTCACTGCAGCCTCGCACTCCTAGGATCAAGCAATCCTCTTGCCTTAGCCTCCCAAAGTGTTGGGATTAGAGGTGTGAGCTGCCACACCCAGCCTTGTGTAGCCATTTAAAAATAATTGGAAATAATACATAGAAAACTGGGAGGAAATAAATTCTTACAACAAAATAATACAAACTAGTGCCACTACGGTTATTAGCTAGTTAAAATATATGCACATGGGAATTAAGGCACAAAACTGAAAATACCTGAAATATGTAGCATTATGGGTTATTTTAAAGCAAAAAACATTACCTCAGTGGAATAACTTCTGAGGGAAATATGACATCATTTAGGTAGGATTTTCAAATTGTACTCATATTTAGTTTAGAATCTGGAGCAGTTTCTAAATAGGGTGACTCTCAATGGTTCTATTGCTGCTTCAGTTACTAGACTAAAGGCTCCTTGCAGGCTGGGGCTGTTCATTCACACTGGACTTCCCAGAGTCCCTACAACAATGCCTCTCCACACTGCAAAAATTCAGTAAACAGCTGCTCAACAAACAATTTAAGAGTTCTTTTGGGAGCCACTGGAAGACGTAGCAGATAAGGAACAAAGACAACAGGAAAAGAGGAAAGAAGACTGAAAAAACTAAAAGGAAAAAGGTCAAGAGAAACAGTGTGCCACCTGACCTTCAACATTAATCAAATCTCTCTCTCTCGTGCGTGTGTGTCTGGATGTGCATGAACTTCTGAGTCACATGACTCAAAGTTTATGCAAACCTAAAAATGAGATTTTTTAAAAAATGCTACAATTACAAGTGAACTAAAGTGACGAATAAAAAGTGGTGGAATGATTTCTAAACCTGTTTTCTCTTCATGTTGCCCTCAAATCATCTGGCCTTGTTCTTTGGCTACTTATAAGGTGGGTCAGTTACTCACCTTATCCCTATCTAGATCAAGGTAAGTTTGGGAAATGAGATGGAAGCAGCTCAGAGTATTAAGAAAGTCTCTGAAAGTAGCTGGCATTTGCTTAGAAGTTAGAGGTGCAAAATCAAAGATACCTATACTCTTTAGATGAAGATGATACATCTTCACACCCTTCAGTTTATAACCAAGGAGTATCTTTGGGAATTGGCCATATAATGCCATCTTCTGAGCTTCATGTAAATAAGAATCAAACACAAAGTAAGCTAATGGAGTATAATCTTAAAGTTTCAAAGGTACTTCATCCTGCTCAATTAGCATGAAGTTTTAACAAGAAAGCCAAGTCAGATAGCCTAGTGTAAAAAAAAAAGTCTACGAATTCTTAAATTTAAAAAAAAAAAAATTCTTATTTCCAAATATGCCGTAAAACAACAGTACTCAAAGTATGGTTCAGGGATACCTGGGTCCAAGAACCTTTCAGGCAGTCTGTGAAGTCAAAATTATTTTTATAATAGTACTAAGATGTTCCTTGCCCTTTTCTCTTTCATTTCCTCATGACTATACAGTGGAATTTTCCAGGGGCACATGATGTGGTATCACAACAGACTAAAGGCAGTCTGGTCTTGTATGTGAATACAGCTCACCTATTAAACCAAGCAATAAAGAGACTTAACAAAAAAATATAAAGCAATGCCACTCTTCTCATTTTTCTTTTTTTTTAAGAGACAAGGTTTCGCTATGTTGCACAGGCTAAACCTGAACTCCTGGGCTCAAGTGATCATCCTGCCTCAGCCTCCTGAGTAGCTGGGATTAGAGCCATGCACCACTGTGCCAGCTCTTCTTTTTGTTTGGGGAAGATAATTATTTTTCATAAAAATAACTTGCTTCTTATTTAATGGATTTATTTTAAAATGAATAGTTTTAATTTTAATAAGGTAAATATCAATAGATGTAACACATTATATAAACAAAAACTCTTCGGGGATCCTTAATTTTTTTTTCTGAGACAGAGTTTCGCTCTTGTTGCCCAGGCTGCAGTGCAATGGGGCGATCTCGACTCACCGCAACCTCCACCTCCCCAGTTCAAGCGAGTCTCCTACCTCAGTCCCCCGAGTAGCTGGGATTACAGGCATGCGCCACCACACCCGGCTAATTTTTTGTATTTTTAGTAGAGACGGGGTTTCTCCATGTTGGTCAGCCTGGTCTCGAACTCCCGACCTTAGGTGATCCACCCGCCTTGGCCTTCCAAAGTGCTGGGATTACAGGCATGAGCCACTGTGCCTGGCCCCTTAATAATTTTTAAAGGATTCAAACATCAAGTATGTTGAAAACAACTGCCCTAAGACATCCTCAGTACCAACCAAAGTAGTACTCAGTTTCCAAATGGGTAATTTTAGACACCTAAAATAACTTAATAAAGAGCCTAAATGTTAAGTTTCTTAGCACTCCTAGTACCAGAAAAAGTTCTACCAAGTTGCATAGTAATGAAAATCCCCAATGTGGAAAAATCTATTTTACTTTTCAAATGAATTCTACTTCAATTTAATAAACACAGATTGACTAACTTGGTGCTACACAATGGAGGCAGTCAATTAAGATAAATATTTAAAAGGGGAAGAGTTAAGCTGGACACAGTGGCTCATGCCTATAATCCCAGCATTTTCAGAGGTCAAGGCAGGAGGATTGCTTGAGGCCCGGAGTCCAAGACCAGCCTTGGCAACACAGTGAGACCTCATCTCTACAAAGTTTAAAAATAAAAAATAAATAAATACAAAAGAGAGGAGTTTTGGCAGTCTGACTTCATGGAAATCTTAATCTCCTCAGGCAAATACGGATATTTTCCAGGTGTATGAATGTCTGATTTGACTTTTTTTTTTTTTTTTTTTTTGAGAGGGAGTCTGGCTCTGTCGTCCAGGCTGGAGTGCAGTGGTGCAATCTTGGCTCACTGCAATCTCCGCCTCTCGGGTTCATGCCATTCTCCTGCCTCAGCCTCCCAAGTAACTGGGACTACAGGCACCTGCCACCACGCCCGGCTAATTTTTTGTATTTTTAGTAGAGACGGGGTTTCACCACGTTAGCCAGGATGGTCTCGATCTCTTGACCTTGTGATCCACCCGCCTTGGCCTCCCAAAGTGCTGGGATTACAGGCATGAGCCACCACGCCCGGCCTGATTTGACTTTTTAAATTAAATTTGTTTCAATTGCATAATCCACCAATTATTTTTTATCTAGCATAAAAATAATTTAACTTTTTGGATAGCTCAAGGTAACCACTAGAAATAGCAGTTTTTATACTATCGAGTAGATGAAGTACGAAGTATGATAAATAAAGCTGTCTTCCCATCTCAGCTAGGGAAAAATACAAGATTGCATGCCTTTAACTTGAGGTATTATAGGTGGCTCTATAACCCATCCTAGGCCAGGCAAGCATGTTATGTCCTACACGTGTGCTATGTTTCAGATTTCAGATTTTTTCAAATTTTAAAATATTTACTGACTGAGCATCTCTAATCTAAAAATCCAAAATGTTCCCATGAGCATATCCTTGTGCATCATGTTGGCACTCTAAGTATCAGATTCCGCAGCATTTCAGATTTTCAGATTAGGGATACTCAACCTGTACCAACTCTCAGTCCAGGTCAGGAAGAGAAAGCAGAAGGAATCTTTTGCCCTTTCCTACCATCCCTAAACATCAGTCCCAAGGCCATTGCATTCATCTCCCCTTTAATTTTTCAATCTTCTTCCAAAATATTCAGAAGAAAATGTTTACAATGAACCAACTGTTAAAGAGCTGTACATCTCTACAACTGCAATGCTGACTTAAGTTAGGAGAAAGCCCCTCCACCTTCAACTGGTAGACAAAACTGTGGCTACTTTACTGAATTAGATCACATCCATCCTACCAGCTCATGGAAACAATCCAGAAGAGACTTTAAAATGTATTTTAACTGTTCTGGCCATGAAAAGTGACCCAATTCTTCACTAATCCTCATCAAAATGAGAACCATGTGTTACACATCCAAATTGCTATAACCCTGAACAATATTTACTAAAATAAAATCTCAGATTTATAGTTTTATCTGCACACCCACATTTTTCCTAGTAACTGCTGATTTTACAGCTGAGAAAATAAAACTAAGAAACTAAGTTAACGAGGACACACAATGTTGATAAGCACTAGTACTAGGATTTAATCCTTTTTTTTTTTTTTTTGCTTTAGTACAATGCTCTTTCCAGCAGATCAGAACTGAACTGCCTAACATCTTCAAACATTTCCACTCTCAAATGGGCAAGGAGCCAGGGGGAAGGTCAGGTCCAAGTTCCCAACAAGAATTTCTGGTACACTGCTCAATGTTTCGCAAAACTACATTTTAGTTCCTTTGACACATTTATAATTTTTCAAGAAAAAATATATTCACCTTCAACATTTTTTTATTTGCAGTGTTCTTGCCACAGTCTCTCCGTAGCTGTTCACTCATCGCTTGCAGCTCTCGTCCAAAGTGGATCATTCTTTCTATGGCGGCCTGACTTCCTCCACACAACTGGCGTCTCAACTGACTTGAATCAACTTCTGTAAGAAAAACAGACAAGTATTTTACTACCTTATGGAATGGAGTATAATGAAGACATGAACATACATTTCTTATAACATTTTGTACATTTAGTAACTATTCCCTAATATTTCATCTAAATATGCAGATTGTTAAAAATTCATTTTTAATTTAACATGAAACTGCAGCAAAAAGATATACTTTATTTAGCTCTCAGGAGTCTAGGATCCAGTATTCAGCATGCAGTTGAGAGGGGACAACCTTTCAGTGTTAGAGGGTACTTATGTCAGAAAAAAATTTTAGAAAAAGTGTAATTCCCAAACTACATTAAGCAACATTTACAAAAAAAAAAAAGAAAGAAAAAGAAAACCGTAATAATGCCACTCGGGCTACCTTAATTGACATAGTAGAGATGTAATAAAATGTTCAAGAAAGCTAAGAAAACCTAAATGACTACAATAAAAATACAGAAGACAGCATATTATACTAATTGAAAAGATTCAATGCACTACTTTTTGAAAACTACCACTTTGAGAAAATACTTTTTTTTTTTGGAGTCTCACTCAGTCACCCAAGCTGGAGTGCAGTGGTGTGATCTCAGCTCAATGCAACCTCCGCCTCCCGGGTTCAAGCAAGTCTCCTGCCTCGGCCTCCTAAGTAGCTGGGATTACAGGCACGCACCACCATGCCTGACTAATTTTTGTATTTTTAGCAGAGTCGGGGTTTCACCATATTGGTCAGGCTGGTCTCAAACTCCTCACCTTGTGATCCACCTGCCTCGGCCTCCCAAAGTGCTGGGATTACAGGCATGAGCCACCTTGCCCAGCCAAGAAAATAATTTTATATATCTTGATTGATAAAATAATTTATATAAATTACTAATAAATCATTAATAATGAAGAAGGTAACGATGATGATGGTGGTTAATATTTCCTAAGCCCTCTGTGCTATCAGCTTTTTGGATTATTCATTTACTTTTCACAATAACTTATGAGGTTATTATTATACCCATTTTACAGATGAAGAAACTGAGACACAGAGCAGTTAAGTAATTTTTCCAAGGTCACACAGCTAGTACGTGGCAGTTGCAGAAATCAAATCTATGTAATCTGGCTCTAGAACTCCTGCTCTTTATCACTATACTTAAATTACTCTTCAGAAACTGAGGTGGCTGATATTAAAGAGTAAAACAAAGCTGCATTTCTTTTTAAAAAACAATTTTAGTAATATCACTCAATCTCAAAATAATAAGAAATCTAACATTGCCATGGAATTCCAACAAATAAATGAAAAAATTTATTCCAACAAATTTTCACTCTCCATTTGATGGGATAGTCTGCTGATGGGACAGGCAATTTACTACGTAAGTTGTCTACAAAATAAAATTATGCATGCTAATGTGTCTTGGAGCCACATCATTTTGTTATTTGTGGTGGGGGTTTTTTTTGGTGAGGGAGGTCATACTTAAGCATCTACTATATATCAGGGATAGTACTATGCATAGTCACACACGTTTACATTAAACCCATTTAAGAAATACTGATTAGAATTTGTAAAATCATCTACCCATTTGGCCTTACTGACTATACTGAAATAAATATAAGAAGTTTTATCATCTCTAACCTAAAATAGCCTAGAGGCTCAACACCAGCAAGTCAGTTCTGCTGCATTCATGACAGCGCTATACCTGAGCCTAAGCAATTCAGCAAGGAACACTGCCTGTAGCTGAAAGGTAACTCTATTTTCTCTAGCAGCCCACTCAAACAAGAGTTTAAGTGCTATGCATTACTGTCAAGTCCTACGGCACATACATCGTTAAATCTGGTTTATGCTCATCAGCTGTGAATCAGTACAAGTAAAAACATAACCTTGTAGCCATCATTTTTTATTAAAAATGTAAGAAATATCACTGCAGACCCATTTCGGTGTCACAATCTTCCATTTCGTGGTCATGTTTAGAGCTACCATTTAGGAAACCATTGGATGAAGTTTCTCCAACTCCATTGGAGTAGTGATCTGTTTCCATGTCTACATCATTACTGAAAACGAAAAAACAAACCTAATTTTAGAAATATCATACTTGCAGCTTAGTTTAAAATAAATCACTACTGAACTGTATAGCCTATGAATAAACTAACTTCATGAGGCAATAGAAATCTGCAAAAAAGGTATTTAGTTACATCTTGAATGTATTCAAAGCCAAACAAGTCGCTGACTTTTAACAAATTTGTACCCCTGGAGATAAGGGAGGGAAAAAAGTACATATGCTAAAATGTAGTAGTTTTATGACTTTACATCAGTATGGAGAAATCATATTTCTGCACAATCCTATTATTTTTCAAACTCAGATCTGTACATCTTCATTGATCAACTGCGGCCCCACCAACTCCCTAGCCACCCCTCTCCCCTCTACTCCCAGCACTGATTTCCAGTATGTAAGGTGAAAACCTCACTCTCAAAACAAATACATCTCACTCCTGGAACCCAATTCAGCTCATACTGGACCTCATACTCAATCCACTCCTAGACTATATTTAAATAGTCGGCATTCTGGCATTTGTCCTCACTACTTAAGAATATACACTCTTTCAAGGGTAACTGATCACTTAAAAACCGACTGAGCTTCATTCTCTCATCCCTTTTCACCACATGACACTATTTCTTTCTCACAGGCTATCTTATGGCTAAAGTATTGCTGAATCTTAATTTTTAAACTGGTGTCCTAGTTTCCAGTTTTCACTCATTCCACTCAGTGAATATCTATCTGCCAATAACTACATTTGGACATATTTAAGCTGTCAATGTATGTCCTTCAGAACCATCCGCACTCTTATAAGCAACAATAAATATCTAATCTTTAGGATTTATCCTATGAAGGTCTAGGTAATAATTATACAATTTAGAAGTAAACACTCGATGAAATTTTAGGCAATGCTTAGATAAAAATGACATTTCTTATTACAAAAGCAATATATATTCATTTGTAGAAAAAAAAATACAGATGAGCAAAAACCACTGTGCGTAATACCACCAGAGGTAACAAATTCTAACACCTTGGGGGCGTGTGTGCATGCATACACTCCTGTTAGTAAAACTGTTAAGGTGAAAAAACACAAGAGATCTAGGGAAAAGGGGGATATGGCCCTAGGACTCCAGAGCAGACTTACTCAACCAGGAAAGCTTGTTTATAATCTTGACAAACTTCGAAAATTGATAAGAAAAACCAAACTTTAAAAATAAGAAAATCCTTACCATGACAGCTTTCAGTGGCCTTTTAAAAAATACTAAACTTTTTTTTTTTTTTGAGATAAGTATTTGAAAGGAACTCATTCATTTAACACACATTTAAGAGCCTCTGAGGTATGATCCCTGTTAGGTGCTAAGGATACTATGAAACAGCCTCTGCCTTCCTGCAGGAAACAACCTATAAAAAGCTAATTAAGTTACTATATTACAGAGTAATTATGATCAGTACTATGATGAAAGTTAATCACAAAACATGACACATTTGATGGGATGGAAATCAAGGAAAACATCCTGGAAGAACTGACATCTGAACTTGCATTTTCTCAGCCTGGGCAGGAGTTATACTGGAGGTGAGGGAGGGCAGGAAGAAGAGCATTTCAGATGGTGGGCGGTATCAGGGAAAAAGCACAAGTTTGCAAGTCAAATCCTGAAAAGCAGCCTCAGCTCTGCGACTTACTAGCTACTATTAATTGACCTTAAGGAAAAAAAAAGTCATTTACTTTTCTGATATCCGGCTCTACATCTGTAAAATGGTTTAAATAGTTAACACCATCTTTGCCTACTTCACAGTAAGGAAAGCCATTACCAACTACAAAACAAGTTATAGTTTAAGGCAGTTCAAAAGTTTCCTGTATTTCCCTTTTATACTGCAGACAAAGGAGGATGTTGCGTCATCAGACCTTCCGTTAAGCTTGCGTCCCTGAACTCAGGTAATAACAGATCTGTTTAGCAACTTCCTGCTGTGAGGATAGTATTTAAGAGAAAAACTCACCAATTGACTGCAATCTTACCCTCAAACATTGGCAGAACCCTTGATCAATGATAAAGTACCAATGCATTTATTATAAAGCATGATGAAGTTAACTTTTTAAATTTCCATCTATTTTTAAACTATATTTTGATTTTATATTTTCCAATATATCATCTCTGCTGTGAAAGACGATTTTTCTGCTGTTCTCATACACTTTTGTGGTTCTCCATTATAACTTTTATCAATCACACACAACATTACTTCAGTAAATTTTTGTCATGTGTGACAGACAACCCAGAAATTGAGATTAATCTCCAAATTTTCAAATATAGATTTTTTTTTTTTACATAGACTCCTTTCTGCAAAATCATATTTCCATTAAGATTCCATGCTAAAAGTTAGGCTCTCTCTCCTTTAATAAGAAAATGTTGCACTGGTGACCATTTCCTGAAAATGCAATGTAACCAACTGGTTTGTTATAGACCAAATCAACATTAAATTGACCCAGTCCTGGATGATTTGGGCAGGGTGAATTCACAATAATTTGCAACTGCACAGTAGTATTTAATTCAAATAATTTCACTTCATGAACTTTTAGGTTTCGTAAATATTAAACCTGAGTATGTCAAGGGTCATAGTATACTGAATGAGATATCGTCTTTCAAACCTCTTCGAAGTCAGACACCCTACCTAGCAGAATGTTTGGTGCCCAACAAATCCTCAAAACTATCCTCACACTAATGTTTACTAAATGACTTAACCATCTGCTATATGCAAGCTACTTAAAGGAAGGCTTTCAAAAAAGATTCTTTGTAAAGCGAGTTTTGAACTTGGAAAACATTCTACACATTTACAACAAAAAAAACTCACAGAGAAAAAATTAGTTGTAAATTTATCTTATGTCACCATTCAAGGTTAAATATGCTACTGTGTCTTAACTACTGTGAAAACATAACAAATGGCATTTATGTGATCATTTGTATAGCTCTGTGGTTGGCGGGAAGACAATGCATGAAGCCCTGAATTTGTCCTTATAACTTTACTAGGGGGAAGAGGGTAGTAGAGAAGAAGAAACTAAAGAAAGAGCTCATGTGCATAGTAGGAGACTAAAAGGCTTTGGGGAACTGAGTCCCTACCCTTTTATTCTCTGGGGGCTTAGGAACTCCCAGAGCCCCTCTGTGGGTCACATAATTCAAGTTCTTTCAAAATTTTTACAGTGATTACACCTATAACTAGGTTGCTTATATTAATGCAAAAGTTAGTGAAATTACTTACCTGGTGAAGTTATTAACTTGCTGTGATCTTGACATATTTATACTGTTCAGTTCTGGTACATTCAAATTGGATGACTGGTGTTTATTACTATGGCAATATGATTGATGTGCTTTATTTGATATTACACCATTACTACAACTTTCAAAACCTGAAGAAAAAGATACCACATGGAAATAGAAACAAACACTAATTTATTAATATGGTTGTAAACAAGTCTCCATGTTGATTTTGTATTTAAGACTTCTAGAATGTAGGAGAGTCAATGGATGATGTAAGCAGGTAATTTCTTTGAAAGGATACTAAGAATACTTAACTGTGAGATCTTAATTGTTACCTCATCTAACATTTATTGAAGGGTTACAGATCTCATTTAATCCTCAAAATCCCCCTAAGATGGCAATATTATGATCATCCCCATTTTACATATGAATACACTGAGGCTCAGAATTTGTCCAAGCCTGAAGCGACTGTATGATATTCAAGAGGAGTAGTGGCTAAGAATAGACATAAGAATCACACTTGTTTTACAGAGTGGTGATATAAATAACTGAGAGGAAGTAATGCAGAAAAGAGTATAAATTGAAGTGAGAAAAAGCAATGATGTTACTTCATGAAAGGAAAGGAGACACTATCTGACTTGTTTAAAGAATGTTAAATGTACAAATATATCATCTTGGGAAATGCAGAATTAAAAAGATGGGCAAACAGAAGACTGAGAAGCATCAGATATACATCTTTGGCTGGGCATGCTAGCCCACACCTGTAAGCCCAGCACTTTGGGAGGCTGAGGCAGGAGGAGCGCTTGAGGCCAGGACTTTGAGACCATCCTCCGAAACATTGCGAGACTCCAACTCTTTAAAAGAAACAAAAACAGGCCAGGCACGGCGGCTCACACCTGTAATCCCAGCACTTTGGGAGGCCAAGGCGGGTGGATCACGAGGTCAGGAGATCGAGACCATCCTGGCCAACATGGTGAAACCCCATCACTACTAAAAATACAAAAAATTAGCCGGGCGTGGTGGTGGGCGCCTGTAGTCCCAGCTACTTGGCAGGCTGAGGCAGGAGAATGGTATGAACCCAGGAGGCAGAGCTTGCAGCTAGCCCAGATAGCGCCACCGCACTCCAGCCTAGGCAACAGAGCGAGACTCCGTCTCAAAAAAAACCAAAAAACAAAAAAAACAAAAACAAAACCAAAAAAACCTGTAGAAGCGATGTCACAAAAGCCAAGAAAGGAGAGGATTTTAATTACAAGAAGGCCCAAAGTCACAGAGAGTAAGACTGACGAGTCAAAAAACAGATGGGAGAAAATGAACTAGGCAGAGCTGACTTTTGCAAGAGGCTTGGTTGGGAAAGGTTGGGGATGGGGAGAGGGGAGGGAGGCAGGGGCAGCCCAGCTAGGTGTGGTAACCAGTGGCATAAGATATCACAGCTGGATCACCTTTAAATTTATATTTTATTAAAACACACAATTACCTTTTCACTTGAATGCTTTCATTTATGAAGGTCTGCTAATAACCTACTCTCAGAAACAGCTGTTCTTCAAGTTACTTCCTGGTACTGAGAACATGTGAATCTGAACCTACAATTTTTCACCCAGAAAATCCAGAAAATCTTAAGTATACACATTTGAAAACAGTTACAAAGGAAATATACAGATTTTCTGAGACAGACGGAATGTCACTCTGTCACCCAGGCTGGAGTGCAGTGGTGTCATCTCAGCTCACTGCAACCTCTGCCTCCCAGGTTCAAGCAAGTCTCCTGCCTCAGCCTCCTGAGTAGCTGGGACTACAGGCACTTGCCACAATACCCAGTTGATTTTTGTATTTTTAGTAGAGAAAGGGTTTTTACCATGTTGGCCAGGCTGATCTTGAACTCCTGACCTCGTGATTTGCCCACCTAGGCCTCCCAAAGTGCTGGGATTACAGGCGTGAGCCACCGCGCCCGGCTGGAAATATACAGATTTTCAAAAGGAAAACGGTTTAAGATTATAAAGAGGAAAAATCTAAAAATAATGTCGTAAGTTAAATCTCACCTGAAAAATGTGCGGTGCTTCCTTTGCCTGATGCTAAATTGTGGATATTCATTCCATGGCTGGGGCTCATACTTGGACTACTAAAAGGTCGAGGACTAACAGGATAACTGTCTTGAGACTTTGGACTTCGGCCTCCCAAACATCGTACTTCACTATCTGTACCATTCACCATTTCTATAAACTGACGCACTCTAAAGGAAAAAAGAAAAATTTACTTAGACATAAACTTCAAATGGCCTTTTGTTTATTTAATAGCAACAGATTTCTAAAAATATTTTTAAAACTTTTATTTATCAGTAAGATTGGTCTTTAGATAGTAAGCTAAAAATATTAAATACGGTGTCCTATACTTTATTGCTTAGAATTTTAGAATTTCCAGAAAAATGAGAGTATGATGTATCAGACACTATAATAATATTACCCCCCTTTAATCAAGATTTACTAAATGGAATTTACCTATAAGAAGATATGAATCCCTTTTTTTTTTTTTTTTTTTGCTACAAGTAATTTAATCAAAATAACATATGCACTTGGTAGCAAATCAAACTGAGCCTAAGGACAGGATTTTATGTATATATGATACATCTAAAGCATAGCCTTTCTCCCCACCCGTCCCATTTCCAACCTCTTAACCAAAATGGGCCTCATTTAAAATTCTACTTACTCTAAAGCAAAACAATTGTGTCATTTGGCTTAAAAGGATACCTGTTGCTTAACAAGCTGAAATCGAAAGCTCAGTAACATCTCATTTTTTAAGTAACAAAGATTCATAAAACCAATTAAAAGTGTCAAATCAGGATAGCTATTATTAAAAAAAAATAGTTAAACACAGAATTACCATATGATCCAGAAAGTCCACTTCTGGGTATATAACCGAAAAAATCAAATGCAGGGACTCAGATATTTGTACACCTATATTCATAACAATTATTCATAATAGCCAAGAGGTAGAAGCAAACTAAGTGTCCATCAGTGGATGAATGGATAAACAAAATGCAGTATTATCCAAACAATGGAGTACAATTCAGCCTTTAAAAGGAAGAAAATTCTGATACATGCTACAATAAAGATGAACCTTAAGGCTATTACACTAATTAAAATAAGCCAGTCATGAAGAACAAATACTCTGATTCTACTTATATGAGTAGTCAAATTCATACAGGCAAAATGTAGAATGGTGGTTTCCAGGGGTTAGGGGGAGGAATGGATGGTTAGTGTTTAACAGAGTTTCAGTATGGGAAGATGGAGAAGTTCTGGAGTTGGATGGTGGTGATGGTTACACAATGATGTGAATGTAACAAATGGTAAATTTTATGGATATTTTACCACAATTTTTTAAAATGCCAGAGAGATTAAATGTAAGGTACTTTTCAGAAGGAAAAATAGACACCCATCTTCTAAAGATTTTCACATTTTTAAAAACATAAATAGAATGATAACAGCAAATACATAGCAAAAGACACCTTCTGCTTATGGTCCTTAACACAAAAGTATTTTTCATAACATGTTACTTAAATGTACTACATTACAAAATTTATATTTGAAAAAGAAAAAAAAATTACAAAAGCATGAAAATGTGTTTTATTATGTAACATATATGACAAGTACTTATAATATATAACAAATATAGCATTTTATTATGCAAACTCACTTTAATGTGAAAAGGAGATTAGGATTTCTTTCAAGTAAACTTGGGTATAACTGTTGTGTTGTTTCAATGGCTTCTCCCATTCTTCCTGCTAATACCAATTTCTGAATTCCTATTCAGTAAAAGGAAGCAAACGATTAACTTTTACAAAAGTAGATAAAACATAAACTTAGTTTTATCTAAGTTTAGTGGATCCTCAGAAAAGAAAGGCAGTTAGTAAGAAATCTTTAAATAAATTATGATTAATTTCAATTTCTTTTTCTAATATCATAGTTTCCATTCAGCAATCCAGGAAACATTTCAGACATTTATTAAAAAATTAGAAAAACAAGTACTGTCACAAATTTTTTTTAAAAAAAATCACAAACATACAAGTAATATAGTTAAAATATCTATTATGCAATATTGAAGTTTCAAACACTGAGATTAAAAAGACTGTTTTAAAGAGATAATAAAACGCCTTATCAAACATGATGACCTTCTGAACAAAGGACTAAAAAATGATAGCTTTTGAGTAAGATTCCAATTTAACAGAGACTCACTGAACATTCACTTGATCTGATATTTGTTAAATTAGATGATGAGGATACAAAATGAGTGATCTCTGTTCAATAGAGCTTATTAAAATAGTAGAAAAGGACAGCACACAATTAACTACAACACAATGTAATCAGTGCTATTACAGCAATTTGACCTATGAAACAGTTGTCTTCATCCATTAATTTCACCCATCTGTTTTGTTTTCATCTCTATACGCTTGTCAAGTATACCCACCCTGATGGACAAACAGCACCCATTTTAGGATGGCTAACTATGGAGCAGTTAATGCTGACTTGCCATTGTTATATAGGACCTGTTTTATCTCTGGCCACACACGCCAGCACTAGGATCTAAATAATAAATACTTATGATCAATACTGTATTAGATAGCCATTTAAATTAAAAGATATTTACATTTCTTTCACACATTATCTCCTCCAACTAATCAGACTACTTTACTATTTTTTAAATCTTTTTATTAAATGTTTATTTCCTGAAAGCTTAAGAAAACATTCCTTTAAGAAAAAAATGGTAAAGACATTCCTTACAAAAATTTCTGTAAAATCTCTCTAGAATTAGAATTCTGACAGAGTCTTATGTGAATTTTTAAACTGATCTTCAAAAATGTCAGTGAAAATAAAATTCAGAGGCATCCATTTTAAATTAATATATTCGAAATTTTTTAAATTAAAAAAATAAAATTTCTAAAAATTAAAGTAACCAAATCTATAATCTGAAAACAAATATTAGCCATGCACCACAGTGTCCTTACTTTGTCTATTCTTAATGGAAGCTAATTCTTCTAGAACGGTCTGGTCTGTAGATCTGGCAAAGGCCTCTGCTGTGGCACAGTACCCATGGTGGACTAAGTAAGATGAAACCATTCTTAAAATAAAAAGAAAAAACATACATCTTTTAGTGAAGAGAATACATGCTTCATACTACAATTTACATAAACAAAATCTACTCTGGTGTTATAAAAACGAACCTATTTCCTTGAAACAAGGCGTTAAGAACTTCACCTTTAAAGTAAGCTTTTGAAAAACATCATTTTGTTCTATTCATGTAGTATTTTCAAAAAGATAACTGCAAATGCTATGTTGAGACTCCTCTCCCTAAAATAAATATTACTTGAGAATCAAGGACATTAAGTGACCTTTTCTTTGATTCTTGGACTCTCATTACCCCCAGGTCCCTTCCTATCTTATTATTCAGCCCTTCTAACCATAATTTCTATTTTGACTTTATCCTATGACTTAGTCCAGTAATTGGTGGCATTGTGTAAAATAACCAACTTTAAAATAAAAGATTAAATCTTAATGTTCCAGAATTCAACCATCTTCTTCATACACCAGTTATATGAAATGGGATCACACAGTATGTACAGAATACTAAGGTGAATCCAGAGAGACAATTTTCCAGAACAATGTCTATAAGTGTACTACTAATTAAAGAATCAGCCTTCTAGTCTAAATCAATTACTATGGTTTTACCCAAGAGATTTATCCAATATGACTTACATGTGAGTGACACATTTGCAATACAATAATCTTTTAAAAAGGTACCAGGTAGTCAAAACATATACTTACATCTATCCACAAAATGTGGTTAGAAAAACTGGTGATGCAACAATATTAACCCAAGTATCTGTTATCTACAAATATTCAACTTTTAAACCTGCCTCCACTTGACACTACTAAGGGCCAGTTAAAAAATGGTGGGAAGCAGTGGTTCACCAGGAGGAGACTGAAGCGAAGTGCGGAGGAAAGCGGGGAAAATGTCTAAGAAACAGATGTGCATCTTATTTTACCCAACTGTTCAAATTAGTTAAAGGGGGAGGGGACCTTTTAGAATGGACTCTTCAAGAGTTCATGGTGAGTATCAATTCAGTGAAGAAGTGGGTGGGAGGATCCTGGTTATAAGGTTAAGATAAATGTTTTCTACTATTTTGCCATGATGCTCAGTGGTAACCATTTTTAGGGCATTAAAACAATGTGGTCCCAGAACAACCCATTCTAGCTTCAGTTCATGGTGACCACCAGATTCTGCATCAGGGTTGTCTATGCTCAACTGGGCTGGACAAAAAAACTAGTGTCCAGTCTCTGTAATACAGATGATAATAGCTCTAGGGAAGAAGTGTGCTTTCAGAGTCATCATTACGTCTCCCAATCACTACCTTTTCTAAAAAATACCCCCAACATTTTATTACAATTTTAAAGTTAAGAATATTCAAGGCAATTATAAGGACATTAAAGATGAAATGTGTTGGACCAATTGTATCTGAAAGTCTGCTATTTTCTTGGCCTGGATTATAATAGTGAAGATGACTTTTTAAATTTAATGGTATTTATTTAAATTTTAAGTCTATACTTCACTACTGCTGATAGTTCAGATATTGAGAGCTTAAACACAGCCAAGTTCGTGTCCAAAATCCACAGAACCCGATTATAAAATTTAGATGATCTCTCAACTTTATCTTTTGCATTAACACTATTAAAAGTTAAATTGTATAACCTACAGAAATCATTAAATACTATTACTAAGAATAGCAAATGAATTAACCTAGCCTAGGTGACCTAACATCATTTTATTTCCTTCGTCAAATTAATTCAGACTGAAATACAATTCTGAATGTGTGTGATCAAACAGTTGTTTTTAATTTGTTTAAAGAGTGGAGTAAATTACTTTTTGTTGAGATTAAAATCAGTAATATAATAGATGTTAGTATATAAATTAGTGGATTAAAAAGCTTCCATGGATACCAAAAGAATAAATATCTTATAAAAAATAGATTCTGAATAACATAAATTCAAATTTCTTCACTCTTACTTTTGTATCATGGTCTGCCATTCTCCTTCTCGATCTCCGATAGGAAATCGATCTATCTGTGCCTGGATTTTGGTTCTCCACTCCCGCATATAGTCTTCTATATCAAACACGAAAGGATGTTGCCCAAAATTGGCATCGACCACTTCTCCTGGTGTTTGAAGCCCCACGGTAGGATACAAATTTGGCTGTAAGATAACGTATTTCATTAAACATCTATCCATTTTATGTTAGATTTAATAATTTTTTAATGTTATATTTAAAAGAACAGAACTATAAATTTACTTCAAATTTTAAAATTCCAATCAAAATATTAGTAAAAGGCTAAAACAAATGGTCTCAATTATATGTTAGATGAAAAAATATCACTTCTTGCAATTTAATCATCAAGAAAAAACAAAGCGAACGAAGATCTCTATTTTATTTATTCAGGGACAACGTTGTATTATACCATGAGGTATTATGCTACTAATAATATGTGGATGTAACTCTTGTTCTAAGATTATGTCATACAGTAGTCACAGAAATTCAAATATAAACACATAACTCAGGTTTATCCCAGATTTTATATATGATACATTTCTATAAACTGCATGTTAAAGCTAGTTATCATAAAAGTACAATCTCAGCTAGTCTGTCATTTAATAGCTTAAATTTACTATTTTCATTCTGTACATTTGGGATGCCTAACTTTACAAAGGGAAGGGGATACGACCTTAACTATAAGCAAAACACAGTGCCATGAAGAGTGGGGATTCTCTGTATTAAAAAAAGAAAAAAAAAGAAAAAGAAAAAAAACTCAAATGTACGTATTTCAAGGGAGGAAAAGAATGAACCTGAATACCCAAACTAAGAAATGCATTCAGGTACACTCCATGGTTTCAAGGTTAATCAAGATGAAAAGCTGGTAACTTCAAATAAACAAAAAATAGAGGAGTCATTCTTTTGGCTATGTCACTAATTGGTTGTTACATCTAAAGGGAGAATGAGTTTCTGAGTGGCTACAAAATGCCAGGGTTTAATCATAATTCTGTGAGGCCACTATTATTATTTCTACTACAAAGATAGAGAAAAATGAGGATTCAAGGTTAAATAACTTGCTCATGGTCGTTCTGCTAACAAATGGCAGAGATGGAACTGGAACACAAGTTTGTCTGACACCACATCCAAAACTGATTTTTCCTCTTGCAACTCCAAATCCTACCATATTTTCATTATCTGTATGTATGTCTTATATCTTTGATTTAATAGTTATAACAAGTATTTTTAGTACAAAACAAGGTAAAGATCAAGAACAGATAATTTCTGTGTGAATATAAGATGTTAGATTTCACAGTAAAATGCAAAGAGGGTGTATTTAAAAACAACTGTTCAATCAAGCAGAACAAAATAGAAACAAAAGTGTGTCAAAATATCAAAAAACATAAAGTACTAGTGGATTATGGAAATAAATGGCTAAAGTATGCAAATGTATTGATTCTCAATAATCAACAGAGCTAACAAGTTTATAAACTTTTAAGCCAAAAACAGGTGAGATAGTACAGCCTTCTCATTTCACCAGTGAGAAAACTGAGACCTAAAGACTTTATAGAAACAGGCCAGGAGCGGCAGCTCATGCCTGTAATCCCAGCACTTTGTGAGGCTGAGGCGGGTGAATCACCTCAGGACAGGAGTACCAGACCAGCTTGACCAACATGGTGAAACCCCACCTCTATTAAAAATACAAAATTAGCTGGGTGTGGTGGTGCATGCCTGTAATCCCAGCTACTCGGGAGGCTGAGGAAGGACAACTGCTTGAACCTGGGACAGGGAGGTTTTGGTGAGCCGAGATTGCGCCATTGCACTCCAGCCTGGGCAATAAAAGTGAAACTCTGTCTAAAACAAAACAAAACAAAACACAAAAGAACAGAAAACCCACTACAGTTATGAAATACTTTAACACAAAAGCATATAAGTCAAAAACCACAGAGTGAGACGATTATGTTCATTACGCAGAGTTTATAATGATATTCAGTACTGTCTAAATAAAGACACTTTTAAAACGATCTGCTCATCTAAATTTTCTTATAAATTCAGAAAAAATAATTATATCAACACTATCAAAGACAATCAACATTCATGAATTCTCTGATAAAACTATTTCATAAAAATTTAAAACTTCCCAGTGACAAAACATGCCACAAATGACAAAGATAAATGACCTTCTAGAAAAAAAATCTTGCCACACATATGGCAAAATGTGTTTTCCAAATATAGAAAAAATTTAGGAGGACAAAGTTCAAATTCTTAAAAATGGCAACGAATATGAAGGCAATTTGTAGAAGAAATAAAAATGACAACACATAAAGAGAAGTTTAATCACACTCAACTTTTTAGATGAACATTTTTAATGTGCACTTAAAAATAAAATCAATTAAATTAAAAGTTCAAGATTTAAAAACTTTTGCACATCAGATTAAGACTTGAAAGGCTGAGAATATCCAATGTTGATAAGGGTTGTGGAAATAACCCTCTCATCTACTTACACAGAAATAAACTGATATAATCTTTTAATAAATAAATCAGGAAAAATCTATTAACATTGACTGAGTAATTTCACTTGGAAGAGTGTATTCTTACAGAAAAATAAGTATGTACAAAGATATGTCCTGTAGCATTATTTGTAACGCAAACAAAACTTTAAAATATTCACAGATAGGTGATACTATACCACATTCATCAAATCTCAGAATCTAATAGTATCAAATATCACTATTTTGTGTCTAGGAAAACATAATGCAAATTAAACTCTGACCAGTCATTGATTCTACAGTGCATTCTCATTTCAGAAATACTAAAATATGAAAAAAATGTACATTTTATAATTAATCGATTGTGGTAGTAAGTTAATACAATAAGATAACATAAAGCAGGCAAAAAGAACAGAATGAAAAATGTTATGTATGGACATAGAAAGATGTCCTATACACATTAAAGTAAGGTATAACATATTGTATATGTTATGACCCTATCTTTCATATAAACATTTAAAAACTGAACATACTGGCTTATATGGTGTTTAGAAAGAAGTCTAAAAGGATATATACTCAAGTTAAAACAAACATTATAGCCAAAGAGACTGGGACTATGAAGAACTTCTCTTTTGTACATTTCTGTATATATAAACATTTCTCATTTAAGTATTTAATACTATACATTACTTCTGTAATCTGATACAGATTTAAAATAGTTTTAGTAATATTAAGTCAGTTTTGGCTCACTGAAAAGTAACTATAATTTTTATACCATTTACTCAACCTTAAAACTGGAGAATTTGGGGGAAGAGGATTAAGGACATAATCCTTAACTTGCTATATTACAGATTTTAAAAAACAACAGCCGTCAATGTTTTTTAGTATGTTCACCTGTGCAGCTATTATAATTGTATAACAATCCCATCACCCCAGAAAGAAACCCAGTACCCATTAGCAGCCACTCCCCATTTCCCCATTCCCCCGGCAACCACTAATCTACTTTCTAACTCTATGGATTTGCCCATTCTGGACATTTTGCATAAATGGAACAACAAAATATGTGATCTTTTATGACTGGCTTTTTCTTTTTTTTTTTTTTTTTTGAGACAGAGTCTCGCTCTGTGGCCCAGGCTGAAGTACAGTGGCATGATCTCAGTTCACTGCAACCTCTGCCTCCTGGGTTCAAGCGATTCCCCTGCCTCAGCCTCCCAAGTATGGGACTACAGCTGCATGCCACCACGCCTGGCTAATTTTTGTATTTTTAGTAGAGATGGGGTTTCACCCTGTTGGCCAGGATGGTCTCGATCTCTTGACCTCCTCATTCGCCCGCCTCGGCCTCCCAAAGTGCTGGAATTACAGGCGTGAGCCACCGCACCCAGATGACTGGCTTCTTTTATTTAGCATGTTTTCAAGGTTCATCCATGCAGCAGGTGCACCGTCACTATAGATTTATATGTAATAATGTCTTCCAGAAAAATACTCCCGCCCATGTAGAATAGTACATAGACAGAATAGGTGCTTTATGAAAAGAATAGGAAAACATTTCTATTAACTTGCAAAAGGTATTTTCAATCTAGAAATTGCTTAAAAGCTAAATGTATACAATATAAATTTCTATTCTCAATAGCACAGCTTTGGTCTACATTAGATCTCTTCTAATAAAAATGACTATACAAATAATGTATCCACAAAAAGTAGATTTCAAGTCAGTGCCCAGAATTCAAAAACAACGTCATTTAAAATGAGAACAGTTACTATAACAAAAGTCTTTAAAAAGCAACAGCCTTCAATGTTTTTTAGTATGTTCACAGAACTGTGCAACTATCATAATTTAATTGTATAATTAAATCCCAAACTGAATTAGTTATATTTAATGTCATTTCTCAAACTGGTGAGGTAAGCTGAGGAAAAAGACTATTTTGAAAAAAATCTAAGGTTTTCAAAGCTGTATAAACACTTATGTTCCATAACAGGTGCAGAACAATATAGGTAAACTGGATTTTCTGCAAATATACTTTCTCTCAGGATTCAATGGTATGGGTAGCTTGTGAGAGATCCCAGGTGTACAAGACAAATATATCAACGCTTCCTTGATGCTTCCTTTAAAAGAAAAGTGATATGAAGCCTGTGGAAGTCCCAGAAGATCTACAGTATTAAAAATGAAAACTACTATACTAAAAGGAAACCTAAAACCACCACCGTAACCACTGTTACAAGGAAGTTGCACATGATCATTGGCTACCTGAGGGAGAAAACATAACTGGTGATTCAAAAGAGGGAGAGAAAATAATCAACATGTCTACAACCAACCAAGCTTTTCCCAAATGATCACCTCTATCTATGAACAAGAAAATGAAAGCTAACAACAACAAAAGCTCACACTGACTAGTTGGTTTCACATGCTTAGTGCCGCAACAGAAAAAAATAAAAAAATAAAAAAAGTCACTAAACCCTTTACCCAACTCTAAATGAAACTTACAGCATTCTCACCACAGTCTCTTACCTGTTAAAGACCAAATCAACCCACCAACCAGAATCTGCCCCTACACACACTGCCTGTCCCCACAATGCTCTTCTCAAAAGCCCATCCCCTCAATTACACACCTGTCTACCTCTTTCTATGCTACATCTACTTTTTTTCTATGTTACATCAACATTTTCGTCAGCATGCTCAATCTCCTAATTTTTTTTTTCTGCTGCCCTCACTTCCACTACCAGCTACTACTCCATTTCTTTACTCCTCACTGTGGCCAAAGTCCTCCAGAGTTATCCACTGTCTACAATTCACCTCTTCCTAAAATCCATTCCAATCAGGATGTCTCCATCCCACAGCTGCAACTTTCTTGTCCAGGTCACCAGTGACCTCTACTCTGCTACGTACAATGGTCAATTCTCAGACCTTACATAATTTTCAGATCCAATCCATTAGCCAATTCTCTTGGTTTTCAGTTGGATTTTTAAAAGAATCATATTTTTTGTTATTATTATTTTGGGATTTTTAAAAATTTAACTCTTTAATCCATCTAGAACTTACTTTACACTTTGTCCTAACAATATCTACATATTTAAAAAAATAATAATAAAGACTTATTCCATCACTATTTACTAAATAATGTGGCAGGGTTTTTTTTGTTGTTTTTTGTTTTTTTGGTAGAGGTGAGATCTCATTATATTGCCCAAAGTGGTGTTGAACTCCTGGCCTCAAGCAGTCCTCCCACCTCAGACTCCCAGATCTAAACAATGCTTCTTCATGAGTACTTTTGATTGGTAGGGTTCAAATATTCCTTGGCTTAAAATTATTTTCTATTATAATTTTGATTTCTGTTTTTTCCTAGGATTTTCTTAACGGATATAATCTACAGATTTGGTATCTATTCTCTACCTCTGAATCTTCCACCATCTCTCTCAAAACATCTCTGAAAATTGGAATGCGTTTTATAATTGATGACACCTTACTATGGTCAGGCAGCTGTCACAACACAGCTGTCACTGCCTGCACAGGAGCAATTTGTTAAGGAATGAGCTCACTGAAAAGTTCTTGGGACTGAATTGCTTTTCCTGATGAAATTTTCATTTTCGTGATATTGATTAATATAATGAAAGTGACAGCATCAAATGTGCACAATGGAATAATCCGCAGCTTGGAGATTAATCCCAGAGACATAACACAGAAATCTTAAAAAATGTTCTTGATGACAGAGAAGATAGTATCACAAAGAAAATCATGGGCATCAGCCTGGGCAACCTGGCGAAACCCCATCTCTACCCAGCATACCAGTCGGGCATGCTGGTGTGCACTGGTGGTCCCAGCTACTTGGGAGTCTGAAATAGGAGGATCCCTCGAGCCTGGGAGGCAGAGGTTGCAGTGAGCCAAGATCACACCACTGCGCTCCAACCTGGGTGACAGAGTGAGATCAAAGAAAATCATGGCATCCACTCTAAAAAAAAAACTGATTTAAAAGGTTAGAGTCTGAATATGAAATTTTAGGAATACCTTAATCAATTTATATTGCTTATTTCATCCTTTTTTAGGTATGCAACACCTAAAAACAGACACAGATTAAAAATCTACATTTAAATAAACCTAAGAGATCATTGAGTATAAGATAAAAATGCTAAGTGATAAGGGAGGCATTATGTCACAGTTAGCTTTTTTCCCCCTTGGTGTCATAGATGATGCAGATTACAACAGACAGTGACTTGGGTTTGGTAAATACGATCTGTGAAATCAAACCACTACTGAAGAGAGTTACTGTCATCCCTTGCTTAAATTTCTGCAATAGTCTTCTCACAGGTCCCCTTGCTTCTACCCTTACTCCCATATAACTTTTTTTTTTTTTTTTTTTTTTTTTTGAGGCAGAGTCTCGCTCTGTCGTCACCCAGGCTGGAGTGCAGTGGCACAATCTTGGCTCACTGCTAGCTCCGCCTCCCAGGTTCATGCCACTCTCCTGCCTCAGCCTCCTGAGTAGCTGGGACTATAGGCGCCAACCACCACGCCCAGCTAATTTTTTGTTTTTTTTGTTTGTTTGTTTGTTTTAGTAGAGACGGGGTTTCATGGTGTTAGCCAGGATGGTCTCGATCTCCTGACCTCGTTATCAGTCCACCTCGGCCTCCCCAAGTGCTGGGATTACAGGGGTGAGCCACTGCGCCCAGCCTAGTTTATTTTTCAACTAAGCAATCACAGTGATCCTGTAAAAACTGAAGTCATATCATGACAAATACAAGTCTGCAATGTCTTTGTATTTCACTCAGAGTAAATGTCCAAGCCCTCCCAATGGCTTGCCCAGGTCTAGATGGTCTATTAATAGCTTACCCCCAACCCCATCATTATCTCTGATCATCTACTACTACACATGCTCTGCCCTCCTCACTCCTCTCTACCACACTTCAGACCCTTCTTCAAACAAGCCATGTGTGCTCCTGCCTAAGCACCTTTTCCCTAACTTCCCTCTGCCTGGAAAGCTCTTGCTCTACATATACACTTGGCAGACTCCCTCACTCCTCCAAAGCCTTAGCTCAAGTCTCACCTTGAGCAAAAGGGAGCAACTTGAACAACCTTATGTCCTACCATTGGTATTCCCATTCTCTTTTTTTTTCCCTTTCTTTCCAAAGTATACTTAACACCCTTAAAATATGTTCTACTTTATTTGTTTTTCATGTACTGCTTATTCTCTAACTTTCACAGCTTGAATACTATAAAGTCCAAGAGGGCAGAGACCTTTACTACCTGTTTTGTTGAATAATATATTTCCAAGCACTTAACCTGCCACACAGTAGGCCTCTATATAGCTTGGATGAATAAATAATTAGAACTGCTATACAGCTTTCTGCTGAAAAGTCCAAGGAAATACATTTCAAATGAATGAATGGTGACATTTTAAAAGATACTTGAGAATCAATTCTGATTTATTTTCCTTTATACAATGAATCCAGTGCAAGTTGGAGCTTAATTTCTGAGGGTCTACACCCAAGGTGGTTAGAGAAAAGATCTCTTCTTTGCATGTCGTATAAACTTAATAAATATCAATAAGACTCTATTTTAAACTTTCTAAATATGCCCAGTATCAGTTTCTTTATATTTTCTTTAATTAAAAATAGAAAATTGCCTTTAAAAAAAGTCTTACCGGTAGGTCAGTGAAAGCAATACCTAAAAAGAAAAAAAAAAAGTGGCATTAGAAACTGTTTTTCAAAGCAGACTATACTGACAAGCTGAACTTCTAACTAAAAGGAAACAAATGGCAAAAGAAAAAACATTAAAGCCTAAATAAAAAATAACAAGACTAATTTTTCATCAATAACACTACCATATGTCTGGGTGAATGAATGCTGTTCCCCTTCAAGATAATCAGCCTCGCTAGTCATACACAAATTTTATTTCTGAGATGTTGCCATTGTCTCCAGGATTTTTGAAATACTTTTAGATATATCTTCAAAGCTACATTAGAAAACACATTAAGAAAGTTGGTTGCAAAACAGTCACAGTTTATTTTTTACCCCCAAGTTGCCATTTGTAGCCTCATCGTTTAATAATTATCATCTAGATTTAGCTTTTAAGTAATTTTAGGTGGAAGGAAAGGAGTTTTTCTGTTATAAAAGGCAAACAAGGGAAAATACAGTATATTTTTGCTTCTTTAAAAAATGTTTCTTATGAAAGTAAATTCTTTAACTTATGATTTACTCATGGGAAAAATCAATTCCTCCTTCATAGGATAAAGGATTTTGCACAGTTGAGAATTTCTCTTGAATACCTTTTCACAGTAATTACAACAGTCACGTTCTAGATACAACTTGAGCAATGGCAATATCATTGTAACAAGTCTACTGTCAACCCAACCTGACAATTTAACGACCTCCTTTCAAATATTCAAATACACAACTTAGCTGAAAATAAGATAATAAAGTATTTCTGTAGATATATTTTTAAAGATTTAGCGCTAGAATAATGGGAGAGCAGTATTGGTGAGTCAGTCAGTTGATCTCAATTCTTCCAGTCTAAAACAAAATCAAAACCAAACCAGCACCACTGTTTCTACAGTCTTGATTACTATCTTAAAACCGAGGGAATTTCCATTAAATTATTTTTAAGGTCTCTTCCTACTTGACATTTTATTCTTCTATGATTGTGCTGTACTAACAGAAACCATCTAACTATTTATTAAGATAATAAAGTTAAAAGACAAACTGAATATAAATTTTACACTTTTAAAATAATGTGTAAAAATAATGTTTTCTAGTTAGTAGAGCCCTGTTCTCACGATTTTTAAAAACTAGTAAATTCATGGTGGCTTGTTAAAAGGAAAGCAAAGTTAGGGTTCCTGTTTCCCCCATATAAAACATTATCATTACATTTAACTTCATTAATAACACAGACAGCAAAGTACTATCAGCCCAAATAAAAAATTTACCCCCAAAATTTCACAAAAGTAAAAAGAATACAGAAAGCAACAGAGAATAAATATTTTAATATACTATAACTATACATATTTCTAATATTTTTTCAGAAGCTAATCAATTATTTTTCTCAAAGATGTCTAGTTATAATGAAGACTGTATATTCTATCCTTAGCAAAAATCCTTTGTGTCTGTAATTACTGAAATCTTCACTTTACCAAAAACTCTAATGAAAAATTCAAAATTAATTCCAAAGGTTAACATTTTTTAACACTGCCAAATAAAGTTACCACACGTTTTTGCTCAGACCATGAAAAGATGCCACTTTAACAAGATGATGTAACTATTTGAATTTTACACAGAAAGCAATTTTCTATATTCATAATTTCCTGATTTGTCAGGCTTTTTGAAAAGTGATCTTCAATTGGTGAATGTTATTCAATAAAACAAAGTAAAAAATTATCAAATTAAGTTAACCTATATACTGCAATGTTTTTCTTTTATTTTCTTAAATAAAACCTTTCTATTTTTCTTTATATAGTAAGCAAATATATATTCTGAAAGTCTTCCATGAAACAGAAACTAAAGATGTATCAGGTTTTGGGTACAGATTATCCATTTAGGAAGTACAAGGGAATAGTAACTAAATATTTAACAGTATTTTATCTTCTAAGATGTCAAATCCAGACCAGAGGTAGGCAAAGCTTTCCTACAAAGGACTACTAATATGTTCTGCTTTCCAGGCCATATGGTCTTTAACACAAATACCCAACTCTCCCATTGTAACAGGAAAGCAATCATGAACGATATATGTAAGTGGGTGTGGCTGGTTTCTAATGAAATTTTATTTTACAATACACAGGAGGCTAACTTGGCCATAGCTTGTAGACTCCTATTCTAGAGAAGTCATTTCCGCTCATCAATGTTTTACCAGTGGATCCCAGGAACCTAGCTCAGGGCTGACAAACAATGATACTAAATAACATTTAATGATTATTCACTAGATGCCAGAATTGTGCACATACTAAGCAGTTTACTCGAACAACCTTAGTGAGATAGGTATTACAGTGATCCTAATTGACAAAGTGAGAAAACTAAGGCACAGAAATGTTAAGTACTTTACATATGGTTACATGGCATAAGCCAGGAGTCAAACCCATGCAAGTCTGACTAAAGAACTGTTATTAACCACTGTTATACCACCTCTCTATGTGTTTAATATTTATTAAATTTAAGAATGAATAATGCCAAACATTCAGGTTTACTTAAAATGTGGTCTGGGCGCAGTGGCTCACGCCTGTAATGCCAACACTTTGGAAGGCTGAGGCGGGTGTATCACTTGAGGTCAGAAGTTCAAGACCAACCTAGACAACATGGTGAAACCCCATTTCCACTAAAAATACAAACATTAGCTAGGGGTGATGGTGCGCCTATAATCTCAGCTATTCAGGAGGTTGGGGAAGGAGAATTGCTTGAAACTAGGAGGTGGAGGTTCTGAGCTGAGATCGCATCGCTGTACTCCTGCCTTGGCGACAGAAGGAGACTGTCTCAAAACTAAATTAATTAATTAATTAAAATTTATAATGTGACTCCATTATTAGGTGCATCTTTTTAAAGACACATCACACATTTCAAAAAATAGCTTTCTCAGCCAAGAGAAAAATTTAATTTAAATCTTTGTGAAAACAGGGAACAAATAAAATCATATCACCTGTGATTGTCTTATCTCCCAAAATGAAATTTCTTCTCTGGAAAGTTTTCAAAGTTTATGTTAAAGAGATTGTGGTTTTTTAAAAGTGTATTCTTTGGTTTTTGAGCCAAAGATCATACCTAAAACTAGATTTCTCCGGATTCAAAACTTCAAACATCTTAAGCAGTCAAGCCAACTAAGATTATATGATCAGTCACAATAGCAACAACAAATAAATTCAAGAGGACTGTATTGTTCTTGGAAACCAGGTGGCTACAACAATGAAATCACACACAAATATACATAATTTGCTTGGGGTCCTTAACATTATTGTACTAGTGAGAAAAGGATCTGTTGTGGACTTGAGAAAAACTTTCAAGTCAGATAATACAGAAGGACTTCAGAATTAAAATCAGTAATCAGAAATAGAAATGTTAAGCTAAATATGAAAAAAGTTAACTTTATATCAGAAATATATTGAAAAACTTTGAAAAGAGCACTGCCAGTGCAGCCAGAAATTCAGAATTTTCTATTATACTATGAAATAACAGAAAAAACAGCTTTTGTGTTAAAGAACATCTATTATATGTCTAAGCATACTACTTTAAGTCTAATTTCTAAATACTATTTATAAGCAGAGTTTCTGCCTTCTAGGGTTACTTAGTTTATGCTTCTTTTCGTTTTACCTCATTAAAAATAATTTGAGTCAAAAGATTTTTCCAGCAGTAAAATGTGAAATCCTTTTTTATGAAACAAAGAGCATCAGTGTTACTAACCTTTATACTTTCTATAGTTTAAAAAAAAAAAAAAAAACTTCTAAGAAAAAGGAATATAATGACCACATACAACTTCAAATTTGAAGTGCTATGAGTAAATGAATATTCCACTGAAAATCTTAATTTACTATTAGTCTTACAATGTATGGGTTTCAAGTTGTCCATAACCTATTTTATTTTCAGCAGTTTTTTTATTCTCAGAAGTTTTGTCACTGTTTGCTTAATTCTGCTCCCTTCCATAGAACAAACTTGTATTTACCAACTTAACCATCTTTGTTAGCAGATCTGACCTTTGAGTGTGTTGATGCCCTTCATATGCTTGTGGCATCAAGCTTTCCCTTCCTTTGTTACTATTCCCCACACTATCCTAACAACTGACTGCTCCTTTTTCTTAGCACCTGTTACTTAGAAAATTAGATTATACTGTGTAGCGTTTTTTTTAAAGCAGAAAACTCGTGGCATTTCTATTTCCAGAATAAATATCTCAGTGTAGGGATTATTTCTACAGTAACTCCTATACATATATGTATCATATAGATGGCCTTCACAGAATATAAATATTCACCATTTCCTCAGCTTTTATCTGGGGAAAAAGGAAGAAACCATTTTCAGAGGCATCTATCTATAAAGGAGACTCACATAATAAATACAACCACCATCCTGGAAGTATAATAATCTCAGTATTTGGTTATTTTGCATGCAACATATTATCTCAGTACCTAAACTATGTCCATTCTTGGTGTAAAAGCAGGTATTGTTGATAAGATTAACACAACAGCCAATGACATCACCAGTAGTGAAAGTTGGTCCATAAGGTTGTCCAGTTCCGGAAGAACAAAACGAATGTCCATCATCCCCATGGTAACCATATGAATGTTTATCCCAACCTATGGAGAAAGTTCCAGCATATTTACAATGAAAAGTAAGGTTCCTCTGTACTAGGTTTATTCACTAAGATTATGATAAATCAGAACAGTACAAGATAATATAAAAGTGAAATTTCCAATGTACATTTAAATTCTTAACAATTACAAAATTTATTCTATATTAAAATACTGTTTACAAATTTAAGAAAAATAGCTACACAGAACACTAAAATATTAAACAGAGAGAATCCCTACCAGAAAAAACCAACATAAATGCTACAACCACAGGAGGACACATTTTCTGTGCATATTCGTTTTGCTAATATACTAAAAATAATTTTGCTTTGATTTAAAGAAACACACACACGTTTCATATAACATAAAGAGATTACATCCTATTCAACCACCGCAAGTTTCTCAAGGCTGTGATCCAAATATAAAAGCCAAACAAGGTGTGGTCTTACCAAACTACAAATATGTTTATATCATCATTAAGAGATTTTTACCTGATCAGTTACTTCTATAAGGAGTTTTCAAAGAATAAAAACCTCAAACCCTCTTTCAAGTATAATTTTAAGCAAAAGGGTACAAAGAAAGTATGTCAAGGTAACATATCTGATTAAATCAGATGCAACTACATTGTCTTGGTTTGTTTCTTTCAGGCACTTCATGTAGTTTTACATTGATAGTTTTGCCTTGTACTTCAAAAAGTCTTGCCAAAATTAATTTTTAACTTTGGCAAAGAGAGTATTAGAAGACATAATTTAAGAATCACTTCCTTCTGATAAGTGGTGCTGGGAAACAGGTCTGCCATCTCTATTCATCTCTTCCTGAGTTTACTTTAAGTATTAGTCGATATTCCCAGAACATTAAACAACTGAAGATGGGTTAAAAGTAAAAAATGTGATGGGTAGCCAATATAACCAGCTACATTAAAATATTTAAAGTAGTTGATATTACTATGTACTAAAACTTAAAAATATCAAAATACAAAAAAAGCATGACATATATACTATATGTTTTACTAAACAGTGTGAAATTTAAATTTATTAAAAACCACTCACAGGCCGGACACGGTGGCTCATGCCTGTAATCCTAACAGTTTGGGAGGTGGAGGCAGGTGGATCACCTGAGGTCAGGGGCTCCAGACCACCCTGGCCAACATGGTGAAACCCCATCTCTACTAAAAATCCAAAAATTAGCTGGGGCTGGTGACGCATGCCTGTAATCCCAGCTACTCGGGAGGCTGAGGCAGGAAAACTGCCTGATCCCAGGACGCAGAGGTTGCAGTGGGCCAAAACTGCACCACCGCCGTCCAACCTGGGTGACACAGTGAGACTCTGTCTTAAAAAAAAAAATCCCACACAGCTTTCACTTAAAATTCATGATATTGATGATTAAAAACACAGAAAATCAGTATCTTTAAATATTATAATTTCTTACTTGAAAATTTTAACCAGAAAGAGCTACTCATAAGACATAATACTGTAATTCAATTACAAGTGTACCTGGTAGTCTATTCATGTTCACACCTTGAGCAGAAAGACCAATTCCCATGTAACTGTTGGCGGGGGTGAGGGGAGAGAAGAAAAGGACATTATTATAGTCATATATGTATAAATTACCAAACACTCTCAAACAATATCAGAACCAAGCCCAAGGTCGAACTCCTAAGGTAGCTACAAAAATTTTATTACAATTTATTACGTAACAACAATGGGCAATATTAAGTACCAATAATACTCAGACTTCACAGCAAACTCATACGGTAATAATTCATAAATACACAAAGCATTAATACACAGCTATGCACTCTGACACCTATAAAAAATATCTCCAATTTATTTACAGATAAATGTTTGGGATTAAGATTTCTCACAAAAAAGCACAGAGGCATTGTGGAAAGAAAAAAAATGTTAAGGAAACAAATATGTTTCCCAAGGGGCACAGTAAAAATTTAGACCGCGCGCGCACACACACACACACACACACACACACACAGAAATATGGATTCTCATTTGGAAAAAATTTCAAACTCACATAAAAATATCTTAATAAAATTACCCCAAGGTATGTATTTTCTATACTGGCTTTCTAAAACTGAGCAAATTGACAAAATCTACCTAAACAGAGGGTTCTTTATTATCAATTTATAAAATTAGAACAAAATAATCTCCACACAATACACAAGGAAAGATTATTAAGGTATTCAGTTATTTTTCAAATGCTTATAAAACATTAACAACAAAACCTGATAAAGATAGTTCAAAGGAAGAAAACATAACACAATACACTTGTAAATATGAACACAAAAAGAAAAACAAAATAAAAAGCAAACTGAATCCAGTTTGTTAAAAGGATAATTGACCATTATTGTTATCAAGGTTTTAAATGGCATTTGATAAAATTCAGCCACCATTCCTAATAAGAACTCCAATAAAATAAGAATAAAAGGAAATTATTTAACTATGACACTTTTCCCCCAAATACAGCAAGCAAGATATTCAACAGTAAAACACACTGAAGGCATTTCCACTAAAATCAAGAGATGCCTATAATTGTTAAATACTGTTTTAGGGGCTTTAGAAAACTTAATAAAAAGAAAACTAAATGACTAGTATAAATGTTAAAAGATACAAAATACCTTTATTTGTAGTGGGTATGATTACATACATAGAAAACCACAGAATCTACCAAAACCTTTTACAATTATTCAGGCATTTTGGCAAAGTGACTCATATAAGAGGAACATTTTAATATTTCTTCTAGTACAGCCAGCTGGACAGCCACAATAACTACAGAAAACATAAAACAGGAATAAGGTTCTCAAGGAAGGCTCAAAATTACATATTAAAAGCTGTATATAAATGGATATAGTAAAGATCTGGATAACTTGAGAGCATAAAAATGGCAGTCTTTCAGATAGGTACACAGGCTCACAGCTGGAATCCCAGCACTTTCAGAGACTGAAGCAGGAGGATCTTTTGAGCCCAAGAATTCAAGACCAGCCTGGGCAACACTGGGAGACCTTGTCTCAAAAAAAAAAAACAAAACCATCAGTTGTGTGTGGTGGTGCGCACCTGTGGTCCTAGCTATGTGTGAGGCTGAAGTGGGAGGATTGCTTGACCCCAGGAGGTTGAGGCTGCAGTGAGCTGTGAATAATCACACTACTGCATTCCACCCTGAGTGACAGACCAGGACTCTGTCACTCACACTGGAGTGCAAAAACAAAAAAAGGAGGACAACCTTTCTAAAATGATGTATACATACATTTATACATTTCAATACCTATTCCAACAGAAGTTTTAAAACTGAGCAAAATTATTTCAAAGTTCATATGGAAAAACACATAATTTTGATCAAAAGACAAAATTTTAAAAAAGAAAACTCAGTTTTCCCTACTAGAAATTAAAACACATAGTTAATTAGATTCAGAAGAGCAATATTACTACTACGAGCATATGCCAAGTGAGACACGAGTGACAAAACATTAGGAAACAACATATAGATGTCTAGTCAAGAAGGCTCATTAAGTTTGTATTTTGATTCAGCCCCTTTGCTACAAGTACAATATAAAATGTAAGTATTATATTTTATTTAAAAAGTCTAAGTCATAAGACAATGAGAAGAAACACAAGGCTGTGAATGGGGATATAAGCTATGGACCTGCAAAGCTCTGAGTCCATGAGCACTTAACAGTGGCTCAAAGTTCCCCCTCCTCTGGGTAAACAAGGACTAAAAATGTTCCATAAGAGGAGTATTAACTGTGTTTACTGCTTAAAGCCCAAGGTTGGAACAGGCTTCTCCTCTTGAAAGGAGGCTAAGAATATACTGATACCACCTGCTGTCTAAGCTAGAGCTTATTTGACATTGTGGTGTAGTTAAGGGGAAAGAGAGAGGAGAAACCTCTTAATCAGGATCTAAACCAGTTAGTTATTGAATGGATCCATTACAGAATCTGCAATACTCTCAACATCATGCTGAAGCAAGAACCTGGAAACTCTAATACAAACCTAGTTTTGGATTAGGAGGAATGAACTAAAAAGCAAGTACAAACTGTAAGAAAGAAAATAAACAGAGAAAAAGACAGATGAGCAAAATGAAGAAAAATGTTAAACTTCCCAATCAAAATAAGGTTGCAAGGGCAAAATTCTAAAATATAAGATCAACAAATCTGACACAACAGGCATGTAGAAAAAAATGAGAAAAAAGAAAAAGACCAATAAAATAAATGACTGGAACATAAATTCATTCTAGATGATATCACTCAATGGATAGTATGATTTTAAAAAAACATAAAAATAAGTATATTTAGGAATATACTAAAAGAAAAAAAAACATAATCACTAAGATGTAAGGACAGTGGTGTACCAGTATTTGTTGAAATAATTTAGATAATAATTTTCCAGAACTGAAAAACATGTTGCTGAATTGAAAATACACACAACATACTGAGGAAGATAAAAATTAAGTCACACATAAAACATGCTGTAGAACATCAATCACGGTCATAATCTTAAAAGCTACCAGAAAGAAAAGTAGATTACCTAGCAAGGAATGGCAATTAGACTGACTGCAGACTTCTCCCCAGCAACAACTGATGACAAAAAACAATGACACAGTATGTTCAAAGTATTGAAAGTAAAGTAACTGTCTACCTAGAACTTAGTTCCCAGGTAATGCAGCAAGAATGAGGGAAAAATAAGATATTTTAAAACACATAAAAGCTAATGGTTTACTATACACACACTGTCACAAAAGAACTATCTGAGGACATACTTTAGCAGCAGGGAGACAAGTGAAAATAGAAGAAAGGCATGGACAAGGAAACGATCAGCACAGAAAATGACAAAATATATCACTAAAAGTCATTATTGATTTAAAAAACACTATTCAGAGTTTTAAAATCAATCATCCATACATAATGTGCTAGGACACAATTACCTGACACATAAACAAAAAATATCCATGTTCAAAAGAAAGGACAAACAGGGAATGACCCTGAGACAATCCAGATGTGAGAATCAGCAGACAAAAAAATTTAAATCAGGTACTGTTACAATGCACAAGATGTAGGGAGAAATACTCTTGCTTTGAATGAAAGGAAATTCCAGAAAAGAAAAAGAATCAATAAAAAGGAACTATTATGGTCTGAATGTGTGTGTCTCCCAAAATTCTTATGTTGAAACCCAGTCCCTAATGTGGTGGTATTATGTGGTGGGACCCCTGGGAGGTCATGAGGGCTGCACCCTCAGGAATGGGATTTTTGCCCTTATAAAAGAGGCATGAGAAGGCCTGTTTGCCCCTTCTGCCATGTAAGGACACACAGATGTCACATAGGTGTTTTCTATGAAGCAGAGATTTCTCACCAGAAACTGAATCTGCTGGAGTCTTTTAATCTTGGACTTTCCAGTCTCCAGAACTGTGAGCAATAAATGTATGCTGTTTATATAATAAATTACCCAGCCTAAGGTGTTTTGTTACAGGTGCCCAAACAAAAACAAGAACCAAATAGAAATCCTGGAGCTGAAAACTGTGTGGAATAAATATTTACTGATGTACTTAATGGCGGACTGAAGATGGCAAAATAAACAGTAACATGAAAACAGATCTTATCTGAAGGACAGAGAAAAAAAGATAAGGGTACTGGGGGTAAGAGTCCTTGGAACAGTACCAAAATACATGTAACCAATCCCAAGGAGAAAGAGAATAGGACAGAAAAAAAATTGAAAATAATTCCCCAAATTTGGTAAAAGAAAAAAACGTATAGATTCAAGAAGCTCAGCAAACATTAATTAAATAAAAAGAAAAACACACTTAGGCACAAATCACGACTGAACTGCTGAAAACTAACAAAAAAGAAAAAAAAAATGCAGAAAACAGCTAGAGAAAAATGACATATTACTTTCACAGGAACAATGAGTTGAATTTCCACTGACTTATTAGAAAATATGAAGGCCAGAAGACAGTGGAATGAAATCTTTAAAAGTGCTAAAAAGAAAAAAAAAACCCAAAAGCCTGCCAAATGCAAAATGTTTTTCAAGAGAAATATTCTTAATAAAAATGAAACAAAAACATTCTCAGATAAAAACATAATGTGTTGCCAGCAAACCTACACTTAAAAAAATGCTCTTAATTTGCCTAAAACATGACTCTTTAAAGCAAAGGTGGTAACATGTATTGTGTAGTTTATAACATATATAGATGTAATACATACGACAATTACAGCAAGGAGGACGGGAGGAAGTGACAAATGTAGAAATGCAAGTTTCTATATTTTACATAAAATGGGTCACTATTAATTCGCAACAGGTTATGAAAAAATATATATTAAAATCTAGAATAATCGCTAAAAAGAGCAGAGACATAGTTTAAAGGTCAGTAAATAAAAAGAAATTGTAATCATGTATCAAAATAACATATGATTACTAGACAGTGTTTAACCCAAGAACACAAGATTGGTTTAACATTCAAAACCAATCAATGTATTTTACTATATGAGGGGAAAACTCCTATCATGAAATAGCTGCAGTAAAAACACCTGATACAATTTAACACCATTCAAAATAAATACTCTTAGCAAACTAACAAGGGAACTTCCCCAACCTGTATCTATAAAAACCCTACAATTAACATGCTTAATAGTGAAATACTCAACATTATTCTCCGAAAACCAACAAAAAAGCAAGAAGGCCAGTGCTCACTACTCCTACTCAACACTATACTACAAATCCTAGCCATTTCAACACGGCAAAAAAAGAGAAATAAAATGCATAAAAATTAAAAAGAAATAAAGCTGGCTCTATGTACAGATGATTGTTTATAAAGAAAATCCTAAGGAATCTACAAAATAACTGGAATAAGTGAATTTAAGAAGGTTGCAGGATACAAAGTTAATTACAAAGTCCACTGTATTTGGCAAGAAATACTAGAAAAACAAAATATTGAAAACCAATTCTATCTAAAACAGCATCAGAAAACATAAAACACTGAACAAAAGACGTGCAGGCCTCTCTACTCAAAATTACCAAACATCATTTTGGGAAATTTTAAAAGACATAAATAAATGGCAAAACATATCATGTCTACGTACTGGGCACCTCAGCTACTATTCTCTTTAAACTGATCACAGACTCAACGCAATGTAAAGCATAACCACAATAGGCTTTTCTTTTATTTTTTTAATCGGAAAAGCTGATTCTAAAGTTTATATAGAAGCTGATTAATGAATGTAAATATACAGCTTAATAGAAGAAACAAGACCTAGTGTTAGATAGATCAGTAAGATGACTATAGTTGACAACATTCTATTGCATATTTCAAAATAGCTAGAAGAGAATACGCCAAATGTTTCCAGCATAAAGACAAATATTTAAGGTAATAGATACCCCCAATACTCCGATTTTATCTTTACAATTATATGAATGTATTAAATTATCACTGTACCCCCAAGACATGGACACCTATTAGGCAGCTATAAAAAATTAAAATTAAATAAGTAAAATTTACATGGAAATGTGAAGGATCTAAAACATTCTGAAAAACTTGGAAAGTTGTAGAATTTACACAATCTGACTTCAAAACATAGCATGGGCTGAGTAATCTACACGGTATGGTACTGACTTAAGGATCAACAAACAGATCCATGCAACAGATTAAGGAGTCTAGAAAGAGATCCACATTCATAGTCATTTAATATTTTACAAAAGTGCCTAGACAGTCCAAAGGAGGAAGGAAAGTCTTGTAAACAAATAATAATAAGATAACTGACATCCACGTGGAAAAAAGTGAGCCTCAATCTCTATCTCACACAATACACAAAAATCAAATGAAGAGGCCAGGCGCGGTGCTCACGCCTGTAATCTCAGCACTTTGGGAGGCTGAGACGGGCAGATCACGAGGTCAGGAGATCAAGACCATCCTGGTTAACACAGTGAAACCCCATCTCTACTAAAAATACAACAATAAGCCGGGTGTGGTGGCGGGCGCCTGTAGTCCCAGCTACTCGGGAGGCTGAGGCAGGAGAATGGCGTGAACCCAGGAGGCAGAGCTTGCAGTGAGCGGAGATCGCGCCACTGTACTCCAGCTTGGGTGACGAGCAAGAAAGACTCCGTCTCTTAAAAAAAAAAAATCAAATAAAGATGAATCACAGTCCTAAATATAAATGTTAAAAACTATAAAGCTTCTACAAGAAAACATGTAAAACTATCTTAATGACTTGAGGATAAGGCAAAGATTTATTAGGACACAAAAAGGAAGACCCATAAAAGAGTAAACTCATAAATAAAACTTTAGCAAAATTTAAAACTTCTCAACAAAAGACATAGATGATTCCATTTTCAAAAATGAACAGAAGATCTGAATGGATATTTCACAAAATAAGATACTGCAAATAGCCAACAAGCACATGAAAAAGTGCTCCAAATTGTCAGTCATCAGGAAAATGCAAATTAAAACCACACTGAGATACAACTGCATACCTGCCAGAATAGGTAAAATTTATAAAACCAACACGTCAGTTGCCAAGCATATGGCACAATAGGAATTTTCATATATTTTTGGTAGGAATTTAAAACAATAAAACCTCTTTGAAACAAAGACTGGCAGTTACTCATAGGACTCAACACCTGCCTACCTTATGACCCAGCAATACCACTCATAAGAAAAATGAAGATTTGTCTACCAAAAAAATTCATACAAATAGGTTCACGGCAGATTTCTTCACAATAGTGAAAAACGTGAAACAGCCTGGGTATCCATCAACAAGTGAACAGATACACAAATTGTGGTATATTCTACTCAACAACAAAAACAAAAACAATTACTGATAAACAAATGAATCAATCTCAAAAATGTCATGTTGACTCAAGGAAGCTTTACATACAAGAAGAGCATATGCCATATAATTCCTTTTATATGAAATTTTGCAACAGGAAAAACCAATCTATGGTAGCAAACAAGTCAAAACAATGGCTGCCTCTGAAAGGGTGGGTCAAGGGCCTAACTAGGAAGGAGCATGAGGGAACATTTCTGGGAATGATCATGTTCTATACTTTATGATAGAGTTTTGCATTTCATAGGCGTACCCATCTGCAAAACTTATCAAAGAGTACACTTAACATGTGTGCATTTCACCAAATGTAAACTGTACCCCACACACACACACACAGAAAGAGAAGTAAGCTGACATCAAACTCAAGTTAATGATATACAGGCTGTAGTGATTGGGGGGAAGTATACCTACACTGAAATGCATCAAAGGTTAAGATGGATCGACTGATGAAAAGAGGAATAAAGAGATACCGTATAAAACAATTATAGTCAGGTCTGCTATATCATGACATACGAGTTTCAAAAAAATCACCACATTATACAAAATCATGCAATAAAAGCTGCAAGATTTACAAAGAAAATGGGGTTAGGAGCACAGCATGCAAAAACGTTGTCAGTAACACATTTTTGAAAAGATAAGAACACAATAAAAACAATTTTATACCTATTCAATTATTAAGGACTAGACCAGGCACAGTGGCTCATGCCTGTAATCCCAGCACTTTGGGAGGCCATGGTGAGAGGAGCGCTCGAGTCCAGGAGTTCAAGACCAGCCTGGGCAACACAGTGGAACCTCATCTCTCAAAAAAAAAAAAAAAAAAAAAAAGATTGGCATGGTGGTGCACTGCCTATAGTCCCAGCTACTTGGGAGGATCACTTGAGCCTGAGAGGTCGAGGCTGCAGTAAGATGTGATGGCACTGGGTGACACAGACCTTGTCTCAAAACAACAACAAAATTGTTACAGAAGAGATACTACAAGAAAGTGAGTATTTTACCTTGAAAAACACCTAAGTTTATACTTGGGAAATGGGTGTCATAAGAGTTACCACTTGTGAGTTATAGTAAAGTGATGAAAGGAGGGTTATCTGACAGAGGGAAATTTGTAACGCCAGGTGTGGCTGGGTGTGGCTCGTAACTCACAGTAAACTGAATATGAAGGCTGTCTGACATACAAAAACAAACTCAACCCAATAATGACAGACAAGCAAAATTTATGCGAACAAGAAATTTATTACTGTGGTACTATGTGTTTACAAAGAGCAATGAACATGAAGATTTTTCAGACCAATACGTCAACGTAGATCATCACAAATTATATCTTTATTACGTTATGTAAGTAACGTTTGTGCCTAACATACAATGGAGACTAACAGCATTCTAGTTTAATTCCTATTATCGATAGGCTTAAGCCTACTATCTTGCTATTTGTCCATCTGTTCTCTCCATCTTTTTCTGTGTTCTTTTTAATACTTATTTTTGTTTTATGGCCATTATTAGTTTTCTGCTATGCCTTTTGGCAGTATATTAATGAGTACCTTATTAAGTTTTTAATGCATCTTTGATCTATTACATCCCTGATTAAGTTAGTATATGTATCACATGCTGGCAATGCAAGAAACACTTTTAAAAACCCATTTACAGTCATGTTCCAGTCAACAACAGACCATATGTACAACAATGGTCCTGTAAGATTATAATGGAGCTGTTCTATACAAGTGTACCATTTTAAATCTTTTATACCACATATTTTTACTGTATCTTTTCTATGTGATGTATTTAGATACACAAAACAATTGTGTTACAATTCTCTACAGTATTCAGTACAGTAACAAGCTATTCAGTTTTGTAGCGGAGGAGCAACAGACCACACCACATGGCCTAGGTGTGTAATAGGCCATGTGGTATGGTCTATACCATTTAGGTCTGTACATTCTATGATGTTCCCACAATGACAAAATCACCTAACAACACATTCTTCAGAATGTATCCCCATTCTTATGCAACGCATTTTTTGTTACTGTTGTCAAAAATTAAAATTAAATAAAAAAGAAAGATCTCTAATTAGTAATCCAATTTCTACCGTTAAGAATGAACTAAACCCAAAGCAGGTAGCAGAAAAGGAATTTTAAAGATTAGGGCAGAAATAAGTGACATAGAGACTAGAAAAACAACAGAATCAACAAATTCAAAAGTAGGTGCTAATAAGCAAGAAAAATAAAAGACTCAAATTACTAAACATTCGGAATTAAAGGAGTATTACTACTAAACTAAAAAGGATCGTAAGAAAACAAATATTAAATGCTATGAACAATGAATTACACAATCTCCTTTAAACGGACAAACTCCTAGAAAGACACAAACTACTGAAAATGCAGAGTAATTTTAAAACACAAAGACAAGCCCGTGCTCAGATGGCTTCACTGGGGAAATCTACCAAACATAAAAATTAACATTAATCTTTCCCAGACTCTTCCAAAAAAGCTAGAAATACTTCCTAACTCATTCTACAAAGCCAGTACTACCTTGTTACCAAAACTAGATAAAGGAATCACAAAAAAACTACAGAAAAAAATATCCTTCATTAAATACAGATGCAAAAATCCTCAACAAATTACTAGGAAATCAAATCCAGCAACACATAAAAAAGATTATAAATCATAACCGAATGGGATTTATCCCAAAAACATGAAGTTTGTTTAACAAACAAAAATCAATCAATGTAATATATTAAGAAAAATAAAGAACAAAATCCATATAATCATCTCAACAGGCACAGAAAAATAATTTCACAAAACCCATCACCCTTTCATGATTTAAAACAAATTATGAAAAATCATGACTCAGCAAGCTTGAAATAGAAAACTTCCTCAAACTGATAAAGAACATCTATGAAAAATCCCCAGCTAATACCATACTTAGTGGTAAAAGACTGAATACTTTGACTTTAAGATTAGGGACGAAAAAAAGGATGTCTTCTCTCACCACTTCTATTCAACATAGTACTGAAGTTTCTATCCTGGGCAAGGGGGCAAGAAAAAAGACATAAAAGCCATCAGATCAGAAAGCAAGAAATAAACATCCTCTACAGACAGACGGGACAATCTTGTATATAGAAAATTCTGAAGAATCTCCTCCCCCAAACTTATTAAAAGTAATCAAGTTCCACAAGACTACAAGATACAAGATTAACATGCAAAAATCAGTTGTATTTCTATACACTAGAAATAATTTGAAAATGAATTTAAGAAAATACTTTCATTTGGGACAGAATACAAAAAAAGAACACCTAGGAATAAATATAACAAAAGAAGTACGAAACCTGAACACTAAAAACGACATTGTTGAAAAAATGAAAGAACTCCTAAATAAATGAAAAGACTCCCCATGCCATATTCATGGATTTGAAGACTAAATATTGTTAAAATAGCAATACTCCCCAAATTAATCTAGAGATTCAATACAAACCCTATAAAAATCCTAACTTGCTTTGCTGCAGAAATTGACAAATTGATCCTGAAATCATACACAAATGCAAGGGCCCAGTAGAGCCAAAATCATCTTGAAAAAGAAGAACAAAGTTGGAAGCCTCACATATTCCAATTTTAAAACTCAATAAAAAGCTACAGTAACCAAGAGAGTGTGCTGCTGGCTTAAAAACAGACATGGAGATCAATGCCATATAATTGAGAGTCCAGAAACTAACCCTTATATTTATGATCAATTAATTTTATTGTTGTTGTCATTTTGCGACAAGTAAGGTCTCACTCTGTTACCCAGGCTGGAGTGCAATGCCATGATCGCAGCTCACTGCAGCCTCTTTTCTCCCCTGATTAGGTGATCCTCACACCTCAGCACCCCAGTAGCTGGAACTACAGTTGCATGCCACTATGCCTGGCTAACTTTTTTTTTTGCACTTTTTGTGGAGACAGGGTTTCTCCATGTTGCCCAGGCTGGTCTCAAACTCCCTAGGCTCAAGCAATACTGCCCACCTCAGCTTCCCAAAATGTTGGGATTACAGGCATGAGCCACAGCATCTGGTAGATCAACTGATTTTTGACAAGGAGGAAAAATCCAGCAGGGAAAGAACTGGTTTTTTTCAACAAATTGTACTGGGAAAACATATACATGCAAATGAATGCAGCTGAGGTTGGGCACAGTGGCTCAAGCCTATAATCCCCGCACTTTGAAAGGCCAAAGTGGTGGGTGATCATTTGAGGTCAGGAGTTCAAGACCAGCCTACCCAACATAGCAAAAGCCCATCTCTATTAAAAATACAAAACTTAGCCCTTCTCGGGAGGCTGCGGCATTAGAATTGCTTGAGCCTGGCAGGTGAAGGTTGCAGTGAACTGAGATTGTGCCACTGCACTCTGGCCTGGGCGACAGAGCAAGATTCTGTCTCAAAAATTAAAAAAAAAAAAAAATTCAAAAAGAATGCAGCTGGATCCCTATCTCACACCATATACAAAAATTAACACAAAATGGATTAGAGAGCTAACTGAAGAGCTAAAACTATGAAACTCTTAGATGAAAACACTGATTTAAGTCTTTGTGATAGTGGTTTAAGACAATGGTCTCTTAGATATGACATCAGAAGCAGAAGAAACATAAGATTATAGGCATGGTGGCTCATCCCTATAATCTCAGCACTTTGGGAGGCCGAGGCGGGTGGATCATGAGGTCAGAAGATCGAGACCATCCTGGCTAACATGGTGAAACCCCATCTCCACTAAAAACACAAAACTAAAATTAGCCGGGTGTGGTGGCAGGCGCCTGTAGTCCCAGCTACTTGGGAGGCTGAGGTGGGAGAATGGTGTGAACCTGGGAGGCAGAGCTTGCAGTGAGCCAAGATCACGCCACTGTACTCCAGCCTGGGAGACAGAGCGAGACTCCATCTCAAAAAAAAAGAAAGAAAGAAAAAGAAAAATTAGACAAACTAGACTTCATAAAATTTAAAATTTTTGTGCTTTAAAGGATACTGTCAAGGAAACTAAAAGACAATCCACAGAATGGCAGAAAATATATGCAACTCATATATCTGATAGGGTACCTTTTTCCAGCATATATAAAGAACTCTTACAGCTCAATAAAAAGAAAACCCTACTACAACAATGGGCAAAGGATCTGAATAGACATTTCTTCAAAGACATATAAATGTCCAATAAGCAAGTAAAACTACGCTAATCATTAGTAATTAGAGATGCAAATCAAAAGACACAATGAGCTCTCATTTTACATACACTAGGATGGCCAGAATCAAGAAGGTATGTGTCGGCAAGAATGTGGAGAAACTGAAACTATCATAGCTGGTAGTAAGTAAAATGGTATAGCCACTTTGGAAAACAGTCTGGCAGCTCCTCAAAAAGTTAATCATAGGGTATCTATGACCCAGAAATTACACTCTCATTTTCTGCAATAAAAATGAAAACATACAGCCATACTATAATGTTACACAATTGTTCATAACAGCAATATTCATAACAGTCAAAAAGTGTTTCTACCAACTAATGGATAAACAGAATGTGATATATGAATACAATGGAATATTATTTGGCAACAAAAAGGAATGGAGTGTTGATGCATGATACAGCATAAATAAACCTTTAAAACATTATGTTAAGATAAAGAAGTCAGAAACAAGAGGTCACATTTTGTATAATTCCATTTATATGAAATGTCCAGAATACGTAAATCCATGAAAACAAAATAGTTAGTTGCTGCCTGGAACTGGGAGGAGTGTTTTGGGGTTCCTTTTCCAGGTGACAGAAATGTTTAAAAATTAAATAGTAAGGGCTGCATAACTCTGTGAAAACAGTAAAAATTACCAAATTGTGCATTTTTAAAGGGTGAATATGTGCATGAATTATACATCTCAAAAAAACTCTCATTAAAAAAATAATGACATCGATTTTCAGCTCTATTATGTAAACAGCTTGGAAGTCATTACTCCCATCCTCACAAGAAAAAAGCAGAACAACTGAAAATCAACTACTCTTAGATGCATTGGAAAACTGAGTTCACAGGTCACAACACCTCCGGAAAAACTGAAGAAACGTGAATATAGACATATGGAGCTATATTTACTCTGGAGCCAATAACTGGAAGGAACACTTTAAAGGTAATTAGCAAACTGCTTGAGACTGAGAGTGAACTAACCTGAGCTTTTAACTCGTGAGGGCTCAGTCTTCAGGGAGAGAATATAGGTGAGAAAAGGAGCTCCACGGGGTTTTTATTAGAGGAAAATCCCCTCCATTTTGGGTAGGGAAAAGGGAAAAGTAACCATTTTGAAATCTGACCTAGAGGAAGAGCAGTAATTCCAGACCCTTCTAACCTTCCTGAGACAAGAAGAGGGAAAAAAAAGGCTTAAGAAATTCTTTTGAAGGTCTGTTCAGCAACTCTAGTCAACTAAAAAACCCAACAGATTTCATCATATGATTACAGAACACTTCTCCTCTCTACTACCTATGACCACATAAACAGGGTTCCAGTATAACAGATTACAACTGAGAAAATTACAAGAAACAGACTTTTTTTATTAATAAAAGTTTCTAAGGACACCCAAAACAACAAGACAAAAACCAGGAAAGTAGAGGAAAATGAAACGTCTCATACCTACAAACAATACAAACACCTAGTGAACATTAAACACAGCCTAACTCCTAGCCAGATAAACCTAAAATAGCACATTAAACACGTTTACCTGAGTTTCTACTACTCAGTAAGGCGTGTCCAGATTTCAGCAAAAAATTGCAAGGCATGTAACAGGCAAGGAAAAGGTCTGAAGAGACAAAGCAAGCATCGAAACCAAACTCAGATAAGGTAGATTTTGAATGATCAAACTAGAAATTTTAAATAACTCATTAAAATACTAAGGGCTATAAGAAAGAATCAAAACTAAATGCTAGAAATAAAAAACGTTAACACAAAGAATGCCTTTGATGGTCAATCAGCAGACTGAAACAAAAAAAAAAAAAAAAGAATCAGTGAGCTTGAAAAAAACTGGAACATGGTATTTTAGAATGTAGGACAACTATAAAAGGTGAAAAATATTCATAATAGTAATGCTAGAAGGAGAAGAAACAAAGAAAATGAAGTATTTGAAGTAATAATAGATACTTTTCCAAAATTAATGACAGATACCCCAAATGGCAAATCCAGAAAGCTCAGAGAACACTAAACAGGATAAACATCAAAACATTAACACCTCATCTTCAAACCTAGGTCAAACAAAGAGTAAGTCTTGAAAGAAATCAGGGGGAAAAAAATACCCTATATGAAAGAAGGACAAGAATTTTATCAGATTTCTCTTCAGAAATCATGTAAGCAAGAAGAGAGTGGAGTGAAATATTTAGGTGTTGGGAAAAAAACCCCACCAAGCTAGGATTTAACATCCCGAGAAAGTATCCCTCAAAAGTAAAAGAAAAATAAAGACTTTCTCAGACCTGGGGAACTTGTCGCCAACAAACTTGCCTTGCAAGATTTGTTAAAAGTTCTTCAGAGAAAAGGAAAATAATATAGGTGAGAAAAGAGAATCCTTATGAAGAAAGGAAGAGTCCAAGAAGGAATAAATGAAGATACACTCTTTTATTTTTCTTAAGCTTAACTGATCACATAGATAAGTATTCAAAATAGTAACAATATCTTGGGTAACTGTTGTTTATGGATAAGTGAAATGAATAACAGCAATGCTATAAGGGTCAGGAGGGAGGAATTGGTTATATTCTGTTATAAGGTACCTGCACTATCTGTGAAGTAGTGTAAGTGGTATTTAAAAATGAACTTAGATGAGCTCTAAGGGAAACTACTAAAAAATCTTTTTAAAGAAGTACAATTGGTATCTTAAATAGAAAAGAAAAATGGAATCATATACAATGTTCAGTTAAAATCAGACAATGGGCTAGGCACAGTAGCTCATGCCTGTAATCCCTTTGGGAGGCCGAGCCGCGAGGATCACTTGAGCCCAGGAGTTCAAGACCAGCCTGGCCTACATGGCAAAATCCCATCTCCATAAAGAATACAAAAAATTAGCCAGGTGTGGTGGTGTGCCCTTGTAGTTCCAGCCACTTGGGAACCTGAAGCGGGAGAATCACTTGAGTCCAGGAAGTCAAGGTTGCAGTGAGCCAACATCACGCCACTGCACTCCAGCCTGGGTGACAGAGGGAGACCTTGTCTCAAAAAAAAAAAAAAGAAAAGAAAAAAAGAAAATTTTAAAATAAGCAACAAGGAACAAGTATAATGAGAAAGAAACACATGGTAGACACTAAAATCCAACTTTAACAATACTTTCAATGTGAATGGTCTAAATATACCAATTAAAAGACAGAACTGACAAGAGTGAATAAAAAGTAAGACCCAAATATATGTTGTCTACAAGAAACCCACTCTAAATATAAAGACACAGATAGGTTAAAGTGATGGAGAAATACACACAATGCCAACACTGATCAAAAGGCAGCTGGACTAGTTATATTAATTTCTAACAAAGCAGAATTCAGAACAAGAAAAATTATCAGAGAAAAACAGGAGCATTACATAATGATCAAGGATCAATTATCAAATAAGATGTAACAATCCTTAATTGTTGAGGGCCATGATCAACTCAGTATATTACTGGAGGCTATATAATTAAATAGCAAAGTGTTTCTCATAAAAGCAGGATGTTGGCAAACTGACAAACTGTGTCTGCTGCCCAGAAGAAAGGCTGAGGGCAGCCACCACCCACGCACAAGTGTTTCTTGTGATTAGGCACAACTGAAGCCTGTTAGCAATAATGTGAACCTGTGATCAATCAAGCAGCTGACCAATCACTACCTCCTCCTCCCTGCTCTTTCTACCCAATAAATACTAACGGCTGTAGAGTCTCAGGCAGTTGCCTTTGCTCACTAGAAGCAGGGAGCCCTTGTCTTCTCTTCTTCTCTCTTCTTCTTCCCCATGTTACCCTTACTTTGAAATAGTTACTTTTGTCTTAAGTTTTCATTTCTACTTCTGTCCCCTTGATTCAGTCTCATAATGATGGTCTCAAGTAGTAACAGTAGTAACTGTCTTAGTGATGGTCTCAAGTGGTAACCGTGGCAGTCAGCCACACTTAATGTGTCTGAGCCTCACAACAAAGTGTCAAAAGAGGTGAGACAAAAACGATAGAGCTACAAGAAGCAGCAGTTAACTCCACAGCTATAACTGAAGACATCAACACCCCTATATCAGAATTGGCAGACACAGCAGGCAGAAAACCAGTGAAGATATAGTCAAACTGAAAAGTATCATCAATCAACTGGATTTCATTGACATTTAGAGTATACTTTATCCAATAACCACAGAATACATATTCTTCTTAATCTCACAAAAACATTCACCAAAACAGACCACATTCTGGGACATAAAAAAGACACACCTTAATTAAAGTCACACAAACTATGCTTTCAGACTTTAATGGAATTAAGCTAGAAATCAATAAAAGAAAGATAGCTGGAAAATCGCCAAATATCTGGAGATTAAACAACACATTTTAAAATAACATACCAGTCAAAGAAGTCTGAAGAGAAATTTTAAAATATTTTGAATTAAATGAAAACAACGTATCAAAATTTGTGGGATGCAGTGAAAGCAATGCCTATAGAGAAATGTATAGCACTGAATGTAATAGTGATCTAAAATCAATGATTTACCTTTCCACCTTAGGAAACTGGAGCAATAAATATAAACCAAGAGAAAGAGGAAGAAATGAGAAATAGAGGAGACAGCAGTGAAATTTAAAAGAAAAAAATAAAATAAAAAATCAACAAAATTAAAAGCCATTTCTTTGAAAAGATCAGTAAAATTGATAAACCTCTAGCCAGGATAACCAAGAGAAAAAACACAAATTATTAATACCAAAATCAAAGACATAAGAAACTATCATTATCAGTAATAATATCAATACTGATCCCACAGACATTAAAAAAGTATTAAAGAAACATTTATAACTAACTTTATTCCCACAAATTTGACTATTTGGATGAAATGGATTTCAAGGCAATTCCTTGAAAGATATAACTTATCAAAACTCACACAAGGAGAAATTGAAAATCTGAATATGCCTCTATAGATCAAAAAAATTACATCAATAATTAATAACTTTTACAGAAATGAGAAAGAAGAGGAAGAACTCTGGTAACCAGATTGTAGTGTCAAAATAAACTCCATCCACTGAAAGAGCCTAGAAGCAATGATACCCAGTAGTAGCAAGCACACCCACAATAAATCTATTAAATAAAATTCAAGAATATTTGTTGCATGTTTGTCCTCAGAATATATCCAATCAGGGTGTATGATACATTGTGTTCAAAAGTTATCTGCATTCATTCTTTTTTTTTAATTGTGGTTACTGTTTGTAAAAGCTAAATAAACATATATACTCAGAAAAAAATAATAGTAACAATAAATAACCTTCCCAAAAAAACCAAACACTGGACCCAGATGGCTTCAGGGTAATTCCAACTAAACACGTAAGGTAGAAATAACACAACTGTCTCCAATCTTTTCCAGAAATTACACTCAGAGGGTACACTTCCTAAGTCATTCTGAGTCTAGCATTACCCTAATGCCAAAACCAAATAAAGACATTACAAGAAGGGAAAACTACAGGCAAATATCTCTCATGAACACAGATGCAAATATCCTCAATAAAGTATTAGCAAATCAAATCCAGCAATGTACAAAAAGAACTATATCTCCTTGAAGTCTGGGTATTAAAATAAATACATCAAATTAAAATTTTTTTTAAAAGAACTATACACCAAGATTAAGTGGGATTTACCCCAGATATGCAAAGCTGGCTCAACATTCAAAGAAAACAATGTAATCAATCACATCAAGAAGCTAAAGAAGAAAAAATCACATGATCAGACCAACAGATGCAGAAAATGTATCTGACAAAATCCAACACCATTCTTGATAAAAACCCTCAGTAAACTAGGAATAGAGGGGCAGCTTCCTCAACTTGATAAAGAACATCTACAAAAAACCTACAGCTAGTCTCATACTTAATGGCTAGAAACTAGACACTTTCTCTTTAAGACCAGAAAAAAGGCAAAGTTGTTTCCTTTTACAGCTCATATTCAACATCATAGGGGAAGTCCTAGCTAATGCAATGAGACAAGAAAAGGAAATAAAAGGTATATAGATTGAGAAAGAAAAAATAAACCTACTTTTGTAGCTTAAAAGATTGTTTATGTAGACAGTATCAAAGAATGGAGAAAAAAGCCTCTTGGGGAAAAAAAGCAACCATAGCAAGGTGGCAGAATACAAGGTTAATATGCAGAAGTCGATTTCCTATGCACCAGCAATGAACTGGAATTTTAAACACACAATATCACTTATATTAGCAGCAACAAAAAAGGAAATACTTAGGCATAAATCTAACAACTGTGAACAAAATTGATTCCATGAGAACTATAAAACTGCTGAAATAATCAAAGAAAATCTAAATGAATAGAAAAATAGCCTATGTTCATGGACAAGAAGACTCAGTACTGTTAAGATGTCACTTCTTTCCAACTTGATCCACAGATCTGGCATAATTCCAATCAAAATCTCCGCAAGTTATTTTATGAATATTAAGAAACTGATTCTAAAGTTTCGATAGAAAGGCAAAGATCCAGAATAGAAAACACAATGCTAAAGACCAGTTAGAGAATTTTACTTCAAGTCTACTCAACCTCAAGACCTACTGTAAAGCTACAGTACCAAGAGAGCATGGTATTGGCAAAAGTGTGCACACAGATCAATGAAACAGAACAGAGTACAAAAATAGACCTACAAAATTACTGATCTTGTAGTTGTCAACTGATCTTTGACAAAACAGCAAAACCAGTACAACAGGGAAAATGTATCTAGATTTTACGCCTTTCAGAAAAAATCCACTCAAAATGGACCACAGACCCAAAAGTAAAACACAAAACTATAAACATAGGAAAACATAGGAGAAACACAAACACAGAAAATTTAGGTGACCTTTGGTTCAGCAATGACTTTTTACATACAAAACTAAAAGCAAGGACTATGAAAAGAAAGAAAGAGCAAATAGGGCTCATTATAATTAAAAACTACTGCTCTGTGAAAGACACTATTAAGAGAACAAAAAGATAAGCCACACACTGGGAGAAAAGTATTTGCAAAACAAATATAAAGGACCTTTGTATATTCAAAATATAAAAAGAATTCTTAAAACTCAACAAGAAAAACAACCAATTTTTTAAAAACTGGGCAAAAGCTCTGGATAGACATTTCACCAAAGATGATCTACAAATGACAAATACACATATGAAAAGATGCTTAGCATATATTACTGGGGAAATGCAAATTAAAACAATAATGAGATATCCCTACACACCTATTATAATGGCTAAAATTCAAACAACTGACATACCAATTGCTGGTGAGGATGGATGTGGTATAATAGGAATTTCATTCATTGTTGGTGGGAATGCAAAATGGTACAGCCACTTTGGAAGATGGTTTGCCAGTTTCTTACAAAGGTAAACACAGTCTTACCATATGATTCAGCAATCATACTCCTAGACGTTTACTCAAACAAGGTGGAAATTTATGACCACACAAAAACTTGCACACAAATAAATGTCTGTGGTAACTTATTCATAAATAACAAAATCTGGAAGGAACCAAGAAGTCCCTCAATAGGTGACTGGATTATCAAACTATGGTACATCCATACAATGGAGTATTATTTAGTGACAAAAAGTGATGAACCATTAGGCCATGAAAAAACACATACGGGTCTTAGACGTACACTGCTAAGTGAAAGAAGCCAGTCTGAAAAGACCATGTACTGTATGATTCCAACATATGACACTCTTTAAAGGAAAAGCAAAACTATGGAGACAGCAAAAAGATCAGTGGGTGTCATCAGTCTGCAGGTAGGGGGAGAGGAGAGAAGGGAAAAGGGTGAATAAATAGAGCACAGGGGATTTTTAGTCAATCTGTTCTATGTGACAATTTGGATACGTGACATTATGCATTTGCCAAAACTCACAGAAATGTACAACAAAAGAGTGAACCCTTATATAATCTAATAGACTTTTGTTAATAATAGTGTAACAATATCAGTTCACCAATTGTAACAAATGTACCACACTAATGCAAGATGTTCTTAAGAGAAACTGTGTGGAAGATGGGCACATATGGGAGGGAACTATCTTACTGTTTTCTTTCTCTGTAAACTTAAAACTAAAAACCAAAGCTTGTTAATTAGGGGAATAAAAACAAAATGAACAAATATAAAGGGAAAACAAGTTAGGAGAAATATTCCAACATATATAACAAAAAAATATATCTTTAATATACAGTATGCTTAAAAATATTAAGAAAATAAGTTCTCACAAAAACCTGTGAAAGTTTACAGCAGTTACACTCATAATTACATAAACTGCAAAAAAACCCAAAGTCCTTCTGCTGGGAAGAGATGAATAAACTTACACCCTGACAAGTGGAATACTACTCAGTTCAGTAATAAAAAGTAATGAACTATTGGTACAAGCATCAATATGGATTAATCTAACAGGTATTATGCTAACTGAAAGAAGTCAGTCTCGAAAGGTTACATCCTGGCTGGGCACAGTGGCTCACGCCTGTAATCCCAGCATTTCAGGAGGCCAAGGTGGGAGGATCACTTAAAGGCAGGAGTTTGAGACCAGCCTGACTAACATGGTGAAACTCTCTCTCCACTAAATATACAAAAATTAGCTGGGCGTGGTGGTGCATGCCAGTAATCCCAACTACCTTGGAAGCTGTGGCAGGAGAATAGCTGGAACCCGAGAGGCGGAGGCTGCAGTGAGCCAAAATCACACCACACTGCACTCCAGCCTGGGCAACAAAGCGAGACTTCATCCCCCCTCTGCCCCAAGAAAAGGTTACATACTCAATGATTCCATTTACATGCCATTTTGGAAAAAGAAACTCTATAGGAAAAGAGAGTCATTCAGTAGCTGCCAGGAGTTAAAAGTAGAGGGAGGATTAATGAAGGGGCATAAAAGGGAAGTTTGGAGAGCGATGGAATTGTTCTGTATCTCAACTGTGGTAGTGGTTACAGGACCCTATACATTTGTCAAAACTCACAGAACTGTACAAACGAAAAAAAAAGTTAACTTTACTGCCTGTTAATTAAAAATAAATTTTTTAAAAAGTAAATATTCCAGTAAAACATGAGTAATAATCGAACAGGCGCTTCAGGAAAACACACACAGGCACATGAAAAGAAACATAAAAAATATTAGATCTCACTAGTCCTCAAAGAAAGTATCCTTAAAATGGCAAATCCTTTTTACCTAATATATTCCAAAGAAAATAATCATTGACATATCCAAAGGTAGATACAAGAATGTTCAATAAACATTCTTTTCATTCTAAATGAAACTGAGACTAATCTTTATGTGCAACAAAAAAGGACAGGTAATAAATCACTATATATATGCATACATTAAAAGTACGTGGTACTTTTGCCTCCATCTTAAAATAGTCCCACCCAGGCCCTGTCCACTATACAAACTCAATGGCTCAATGGAGAAGACATGGCCCTGCAACTGAGAAGCCCTCAAACTCTGGCCAGGTCCTGCTAGAATCCTCAAAGTCTTAAAATCAAAACAAGCCTATGAGGTCATTATAAATCCTGCTATAAAAATAGTTTTTAATAAAACAAAAAGATATAACACAATAATGGGCTAGAAAGCATGTTATAAAACAGCTTGTACAGTGCTAATTTTTATTGAAAATGTAAAGTAACAATGTTTTCCAAAAAGGTAGATAATGACCCTTTTGAGTGAAATAATTCCATTTTTAGCAGTTTCAAAAAGATTGGTAAGCTAAAGACATTTTTGTCCTGTAGGATTGGAGTTAGTTGACCAGTGCCTTATTTGAAACTCAAAAGCATTTTTATAAATGTAATTTCTTTACTCAAGTGTTTATTAATTTCAGAAGAAAATTCTAATTATACTAAAATCATTAATCTAATGGGTCTAATGGTATCTATCAAATTCCCTGCTTGATGTTTAAAATTTCAAATTCTGAATAGTTTATTCACATATATAAGTTACTGACATGGTAAGAGGGATCTTTTTTTTTTTTTAATCTTACAAGACCTAAAAATTACTTAATACCTTTGAAATAAAATGCTTTTATTTCTGACAAATGTCATTATGAATATAATAAGACTTAAGAGCACCAAAAGTTAATTACTACAGCAAGATGCACTAGCATATGTATATCTATCTATTTTTATTAAGAAACTCAGGGCACTTGTCTATAACTCACAAGTTACCAATCTTAAATATTTAAACTTATGAACACATACCTATTTTTTTCTCATGTAAAAGAACAAACTTTAACATCTATCTTTCAACCATCAAAAGTGAAATAATATTAAAAGTGATATATACCAACTGGTGATGCACACAGTAGTGCTATAAAATTAAACCAAACACATTCCATCAACAATTGCAGGCCAGGTATGGTGGCTCAAGACTATAATCCCAGCACTTTAGGAGACTGAGGTGGGCGGATCACGTGAGCCCAGTAGCTCGAAAACTAGCCTGGATTGGACAACATGGCAAAACCCCATCTCTATAAAAAATATAAAAAATTAGCCAGGCATAGTGGTACACGCCTGTAGTGCCAGCTACTCAAGAAGCTGAGGTGAGAGGATCATCTAAGCCCAGGAGTTCAAGGCTGCAGTGAACACTGACCATGTCACTGCACTCCAGCCTGGGCAACAGAGACCTTATCTCAAAAAACAAACAAACAAAAAACAATTACAGATGCTCCTGTGAAAATATTTCAATCAGGTTACATACCTGATATGTATTTCAGGGTTTAAAAAAGGAAATTACTATCTAAAAGAAATGAGAACTCATAAAAAATAATAAAGAACCAAAAAGAAAGCAATTGTTGAGAAAGTTATGGTTCTCAAAGATTATTAACACAGAAATTATTTGACAGGGTAAACAGAACTTCAGATGGCCATTGTATTTAAATCATGTTTTTTATTTACTATATTATGTTTTGGCTTCTTAAAAAGCTTGCTGACCAGGGCTAGCACTTTCTTACAGATAAGAGAGCTCACAGGAGCATGTCTTCCATATACAAACCAACCAATCCTGAGTCTACAGGCAAACCCACCTCCTTATCTAAGGCTCACATACGAAGCCAGTATTTCCTGCCCTAAATCATTCCAGAGTCAGGTATCAGGCAATTAGAGACACCTCTACAGCTCAAAGCCTGCAGGAATCATCCAAACTCATCAATCCTTAACTGTTTACTCTGCCCTCCCTTGCCTTTCCCAGGAAATACCAATAAAGACTCTGGCCGACTTTTCCGTAGCTCCTGTCTTCTGCTTCCTGACTAAAACCTGGTGCTTCCTCTGTGTGGCATGCAGCGACCCTCCCTGAGACCTGTGAGTATAATAAAATTCTTCCTTCTAAGCCTTATTCGCACATCCCCCTGAAGCTGCACAGACTTTACCACACCGTATCCAACACCTACATTCTTAGAACAGCCGCTATTAATATACAAAAGAAATTTCAGTATATGCATGCTCAAAATACTGCAAAGTGAAATATTAATCACCAGATGATTATCTGCACCAATGGAACTGAGGTAAGAAACTTTAAAGTAACAGAAGTCCTTTTTCAAGGTTACTATTTCAATCTAGAACATTTCGCTTTATCATCCGTGATTTAAAAAATTTGTTCCAATTCTAATTCTATGCTGACAGAAAAGCTGCTACTTATCTCTCTCTCTACACTGCACCTTCTCCACCACATTCTTCCCAAAGCATAAAGAATCATGGATAACAGAAATTATTTCTTGCCTTCGGAAAGTTCACAATAATATACAGCAAGCTGCATCTTTCTTCAGCTGCATCTTTCTCCCACTACCTCTCAAAGAGCTATAAAAATATAAATATACAATACCTTAAATTAAGGCCTGGCTACATTTACTAAGATGGACTTCAAGGACCTATTCATTTATCCTGCCTTTTAATAACTACGACAATAAGGCTCTATAAACAAGAAAAGCCTATTAGTTTGAGAGTTCCTCTGACAATTCTTTGTCAAATAATTCCATCTGTAGTTAACTCCTATGACAACAACAAAACACAAAATAACTTGGTTTCCTGATTTGCTAAACTGTTACAGTGTTAAATGTAAAGGAAAATAATCTATCATACGCATAAAACAACAAATTCTACTTTTTACCCAATAGACATGAAATTGTTTATGTTTCTAATAAACTGACATTTTTGGTTAATAAAATTATTTATATTGTAATCCATATTTAAAATCTTGTTTTTCAACATATCCCTATAAGATTAATAAACAATAAAAAGTAGCAACTTTAAATCACACAAATAAGTTCAGAAGAAAGTGATTTACATTTCAATTTTATAAACATTACAGGTTCTACTTGTACCAAATGAGGTGTACCTATAAAACTATGGAGACTGAGATGCATTTTACTGTTTAGTTTTTCAACAATATTTCTTTTCACAAATGCTATAACTTAACATTTACACTGGATGTTCAAGACTTTTTCATAGGAGGTCTCCAATTTTTAATATAAATTGGTCAAAAAATAGTGTTCTTATTTACATAAGAATTAGAAGAAAAAAAAAGAAAATTATTTCAGAAATAAAGACAAGCCAAATGGAACACAAAATAACAGACCCCACAAGAAAAGGGGAAAGAGAATGGAGGAAATTTTCAAAATAACAAAGTTAGTCAAGTGTTACAGCCCTTTTTAGATTTTCTCTAGCAGGCTTTCCAGTTTTTACCAAAAAACCCTTCAAAAAAATAAAATAATAAAAGAAGTTAGTCAAATAGATCCAACATACATTCATAATTAGAGTCCCTAAAAAACAAACCCATGTAATAGAACAGAACAAATATTGAAAACCATCACACAAAATAACTTTTCTGAAATAAAATACTTGAACCTACTACTTAAGGCCATAGCAAGATCAACACCAAGACATATTCAAGTAACGGCTCTTCAAAGAAAAAGAAACATCTTTCAGGTATCCAGGCAAATGACCAAATTTCTTGGAAGAATAAAATGGCAGAAGACTTTGAAAATACCCACGGAGCTCATGAAAAAAACATAGCTGGGCACAGTGGCTCATGCATGTAATCCCAGCACTTTGGGAAGCTGAGGTGGGAAGATCATCACTTGAGCCCGGGGGTTCAAGACCAGCCTGAGCAACACAATGGGACCCTGTCCCAGCAAAAAATAAAAATAAAAAATAAAGTTAGCTGAGCATAGTGGTGTGCACCTGTAGTCCCAGCTACTCAGGAGGCTGAGGCGGGAGGATCGCTTGGCCCCAGGAGGTTGAGGCTGCAGTGAGCCATGATTGTGCCACAACCCTCCAACCTGGGCAACTAAGTGAGAGTCTGTCTTGGGGGAAAAAAAAAAAAAAAAGAAAGAAAGAAAAGAAAGAAAGAAAACATGTGCCAGTGATTTTACATCCAACCAAAGCTTCAAATATAATGAGTATAATGGTCACACACAAATAGTCTGAACCGAAAGGACTTAAAAGGATATTGTTCCCATGAGCTCACTTGTAGAATGTGAGCTTCAGACAACCAAAAAATCCTAAAAGTATCTTTGGGATAAGGTCTGGTGAAGAGTATTGAATATAATTTAAAATTAACACTAAGTGATCAGAATAAAGATAACAGCATAGTATATGCAAATATTATATGCTCGTAAAACATAGATATAAAACAATTAACAAAGAAGAGAATTTACAGAAAAAGTAATCACCTATTGATACACTCAACTACCTGGATGAGTATCACATGCATCATGCTAAGTGAATACAAAATAGCCATTCTCAAAAGGTTACATTTATATAACATTCTGGCTTCAAAAGGCAAAGCTATAGGGACAGAAGACAGATCAGTGGTTGTGAGAAGTTAAGGGTGGGAGAAGGGTTTCAGATAAAGGGGCAACAAGAGAAAGTTTGGGGAGGTGAGAGAACTGTTCTTTATCTTGATTGTGGTGGTTGTTATGTAATTCTAGTTGTGGTGGTTGTTAGGTAATTCTATTTGTCAAAACTCACAACTGTATACTGAAAAACATGTATTTTACTGCATGTTAATCAATAATAAATTTTAAATGCAAAAAACCCAGAGACACTGGGGAAAGGGAAGAAAAGGTACAGAAGAGGTTATTAGCTAATTTCATTATTGCTCACAATACGAGAGTACCTTAAAAGGAGTGGACTATAGGTAGTAGTATAAATGTACCTCTCTCAATGTAAAAATATATTAAACCTCTCAAAGAGAGCAAAGAAAATAGATAAAATAAAAATATTCAAAAGCAACAAAAATGTTAAGTTTCCTTTCACTCCCATCCCCATTTAACCACTTTCTCTACCTACAGTCAACTAGTGTCATCAGCTACTTGTGATACCTCTTCAAAGTTTTCGATGGCATATTTGCTTACATTTTCAAAAGGAAATAATAAAAGAATAAACCAAGAACTAATGAAAATGGTTACCTGGGGGGGAGCGGGGAGAGAAGGATGATGTGAACCTTCTGTGAAGTGCCTTAATTCCTTTTTTTTTTTGAGAGTCACGCTGTCACCCAGGCCAGAGTGCAGTGGAACAATCTTGGCTCACTGCAACCTCCACCTCCCAGGTTCAAGTGGTTCTCCTGCCTCAGTCTCCTGAGTAGTAAGTAGCTGGGATTACGGGCACGTGCCACCACACCTGGTTAATTTTTGTATTTTTAGTAGGGGGTTTCACCATGTTGGCCAGGCTGGTCTCGAACTCCTGACCTCAGGTGATCCTCCCACCTCAGCCTCCCAAAGTGCTGGGATTACAGGTGTGAGCCACCATGCCTGGGCCAAGTGCCTTCTTAAACAGTCTTACTTTGGAACAATGTAAATGTTTTACATAGTTAAAACAAAAATTTAAAAATCAGTCCCTATGAATGGAAGATAATTTTAAATAAGTGAAACTAGCATATATCAAGTTGGTGGCAGAAATACAGAAAAAAGAATTACTTCAAGTGACTTTAAAACATAGTATTTTGAATATCCATCCCTAATGGGATATATTTTAAAAACCAAAGCACAATAAATAAATAAATGCAAAAAATCATACAGTATTTAATGTTCTTGTTAATACTGATTTTTTGTTTTTTAATTGACAGAGTTTTCCTCTTGTTGCCCAGGTTGGAGTGTAATGGCGCGATCTTGGCTCACTGCAACCTCCACCTCCTGGGTCCATGCAATTCTCCAGCCTCAGCCTCCCAAGTCACTGGGATTACAGGCACCCGCTACTGGGCCCAGCTAATTTTTGTTACTTTTAGTAGAGACAGGGTTTCACCATGTTGGCCAGGCTGGTCTTAAATTCCTGACCTCAGGTGATCCACCCGCCTTGGTCTCCCAAATTACTGGTATTTTAATTTGAAAATGTATCAAAATATCCTAGGCTAAGGCAAATAAATATGTTAATATCACTAGAATCAAAGATTCTCAGAGTAAGAAAAAAGAAAGAAGTATAAAATGAGAGATTTTAAAACTGATTTGGAAACTCTGCAACTCACTTTGAAATGCATTTTAAAAAGGTGGGGTGTGGATGAACAGATCTGCAACAAAGTAAATACAGCAAAATCCTAATTCTAAAATCTAGGTGGTGTGTACAAGGGTATTCACTGTATTAACTCTCTCTTCTATATGTCTGCAAATGTTGGGGAGGAAAACTCCTTAGATTCTGTATTATACAAATCACGAAGAAGCACTGGGATGAATCTCAACTCTTAACCAATCTGTTTTTCCATCTGACAACAATTAGTTCTCAACAACCATTTTTAAAACATTTCAACCACTCCTCCAAAAAAACTATCCAGACTACCAAATCATCCACAACGCCAAAAAGTCTAGGACCAACAGATCATTTCTCCTTATCCTGGAATGTTAATCAACCTAAGTGATTCCAGCAATAGGCAAAGAGCAAGAACTCAATATATCTGAGATAAACATAAATAGAATGGTTATAAACTGTTTTCCTGGTTGGAGTTCAAGTAATATATTCATCAGGACAAAACTATACAACCTTAAAGTTATATGACACGGGTGTCTTTAAGACATTAAAATGAAATTTTCTCCCTGAATTTTTAATTAAATTTACATTGAAGCGAAAGTAAAAGTACTGGTACCCATGAGAATATTTTTTTTAACCTCTCATGTGACTCGAATACATCTTAAACCAATTTTTCTTTCTTAGACTAATGTTGAAAGCAGTCTGAATAGAGGAAAAAAGCTGGAGAGAATATACTCCAAAATGTCAACTGCCATTAATCTGGGTGGCAGTATTGCATATCCTTTTAAAAATATACATGCTTTTTTCTATTTCACAGGATTTGTCTGTTTGATTTTCCCTTTTGCATTAAGAATGCATTACCTTGTAACTGGAAAAAAAAATTCTTGGAAAAAAAAAAGTACCTACACTTGTTAAGTATAAAATAACTGACAGAGTAAGAGGTAAGGGTGATTTGGGATTTAAACTGCACTAAAGATAACCAACTCAAGAATAATTTGAGAAACGTGATGGTTATATATGTTTAGGTCACTTTTCCCATATTTCACACCTTCTTAAATAACCAATTTTCCCTTCCACCAAAAATGCGGCTCCTACCATTCTTGATGGTTTCAAAATGTAGGTAAAGAACATATCTAAAATCCAAGACTCATATTCTGTTCATTCCATAAATATTGAATATCTGTACTCTGTACTACGCACAGTAAGCGCTAGGGGTTTACAAAAGAAAAGATGTTATTATCCCTACCCACCTCTACTCAGTTAACGTATTTATGCAGCACCTATTTTGCGTCTGGCATTGTTCGACGCACGATGGATATAGCAGTAAACAAAACAGACCAAAAAAGCCTCTCTGATAAAGTTTTGCTCCTCTTCATTTAAGTTGTCTTTCATTGTTATGCCCTACACTTAGCCAAATGCAGCAAATCCACCTCAGAAATCCCTCCACATCTCCTTAAAACTCACTAAAAACACCAATATATAAATCTCTCATTCTGTCTGAGTATTATCAGCTCCATGCTGATTTCATTTTTTCCTTACCCAGCCTGAACTAAAATGGTCCATTTAGATATTCCCTCACCAGTAACCTCAATTACTACGATTGTTCTTCCAACTTACCTAATCTATAGTTTCCCATTTTGCATCAATCATACAATTCAACTTTCCTCTCTAACCAGCTGAGTATATAGTGAAAATTTTTAAGTATATAAAGCGCTGTCTCAAATTCGTGGTTTTCAATCTCATAGTTCCTCAATACTTCCACTTCTCTGATCAATGAACATTTACTACATATCTCTGTGTATAAAGCTGTGGCAAAGACAAAAGTCTGTGCCCTCCCTACAGGGGATCCTCTAACAGGCAGGACAGATCTTAAATAATTAATTATGAATGTGATTAAATGCTATGAAGGGGAAGTACAAGGTGCCGTGAAAGGGCGTTAACAGAGGAGCCTAATCTCGTTTGGAGGTGAAATGGCTGTCAAGACAGGCTTCCAGAAGTAGTGATAAGTGCCAATAAATAAATTCCATATAGCATCCCACATTCCTAATTTATACTTAAATCCCCGTATCCCATCTGCTGGACAAAGAAACTTGCCTCATTCGCCTCCTCAGTCTTCTCCTGGACTCACTAGTGATTCCTTCTCCTCAGCATATACATACAACAAAGTCTCTCCCACCCAAACATAAATTGGAATAATTTTTCTGGAGAGTAATTTGGCCATGCGTATCATAAGCCTTAAAAATGTGCATATCCCTTCTTGTGATCCACAATTCAACTTCAAGAAATCTTTCCTAAGGAAATAAAGACAAGTTTCATGCAAAAAAGATTATTTAGGATAGTGAAAGAATTAAAACAATCTAAATAACTGGCAACAGGAGAAGAGTTATGGATGTGCCTTAATAAACTTATAACAGACTATGCCACAGCTAAAAATAAAAAGATATTCAGAGCTTTTAATCTCATAGAAAAATGCTTATAATTATGTAAGAAATACACTGTAACTGTTACACAGAAATAAATCAATAATAATCCTCTACAAAAAAATTTAAAAATAGGCCAGGCATGGTGACACATCTCTGTAGTCCTAGCTACTTGAGCGGCTGAGGCAGGAGGATCACTTGAACCCAACAGTTTGAGGTTAAAGTGAGCTATGATTGTGCCACTGCACTACAGCCTGGGCAACAGAGTAATACCCTGTCTCCCAAAAAATATTAAATAAATGATAAACACAGGATGTAAAAACCTGTATAAAGAGGATAACTAGGCCGGGCGCGGTGGCTCACGCCTGTAATCCCAACACTTTGGGAGGCTGAGGTGGGTGGATCACGCAGTCAAGAGATAGAGACCATCCTGGCCAACATGGTGCGACCTTGTGTCTACTGAAAATACAAAAATTAGCTGGGTGTGGTGGCGTGAGCCTGTAGTACCAGCTACTGGGGTGGGGTGGGGGGCGCGGTGGGCTGAGGTGGCAGAATCGCTTGAACCTGGGAGGCAGAGATTGCAGTGAACTGAAATTGCACCACTGCACTCCAGCCTGGCAACAGAGCAAGACTCTGTCTCAAAAAAAAAAAAAAAAAAGAGTACAACTAAGCTTAAAACATAAGTGTATATACCAAATTTAGAAATGAGCAGAAATATTGATAGCAATTAATCATACAAAATTATGGTTTAGTTTTCCCCCTTACATTTTTCTGTACCTTTTTTTTTTTCTTGAATTTCCAAAATTTCTTTTCCCCTCCCCTCCCCGAAATAGTGTCTCACTCTGTAGCCTAGGCTAGAGTGTAGTGGCAGAAACACAGTTCACTGCAGCCTTGACCTCCTGGGCTCAAGCGATCTTCCTGGCTCAGCCTCTCATATAGCTGGGACCACAGGCGCATACTACTACACCTGGCTAATTTTATTATTTTTATTATTTTTATTATTTACTTATTTATTCAGTTAGTTAGTTAGTTAGTTGAGATGGAGTCTGGCTCTGTTGCCCAAGCTGGAGTGCAGCAGTGCGATCTTGGCTCACTGCAGCCTCTGCCTCCCAGGTTCCAGGGATTCTCCTGCCTCAGCCTCCCGAGTAGCTGCGATTACAGGAATGTGCCACCACGCCCAGCTATTTTTTTGTATTTGGTAAAGACAGGGTTTCACCATGTTGGCCAGGCTGGTCTCGAACTCCTGACCTCAGGTGATCCACCCACCTTGGCCTCCCAAAGTGCTGGGATTACAGGCATGAGCCACCATGCCCAGTCTAATAAACAGGGTCTCCCTTTGTTGCCCAAGCTGGTCACAAACTACTGGGCTCAGGCAATCCTCCCACCTCAGCCTCCAAAAGTCCTGGGATTACAGGCATGAGCCACCACGCCTGGCCTTGCATTATCAAATTGGCAGTGTATTACTTTTCTAAATGGGTTGTAAATTACTGTTCCTCACAACAGCAACACAGCTACTAAGTCCACTAGCACATTATCTCCATTCCTTACCTCTAACTCTCCGACACACTGCACCTGCTATCACCCCAATCCCAAATGACAAACCAGTGGAGACTTAGCAGTCCTCCTTTGAACTGACTTCCAGGGCTTCTGAAACCATCTAGGATCTGCCTTCTAATTCTCTGACCATTCTTTTATAGAATCTTAGATGATTATGTAACAGGGAAGACATTTTTTAAAAAAATTCGTAAGTACATGAAAAGAATCTCAGATAAATTCTCTCCTTCCATACGTCCTTTAAATATGGTGTTTCAGGTGTCCACCTTAGCCGCCTTCTTTTTTTTACACTACACGCTTGGGTGATCCTATCAATTCCCATGGCTTTAACAACTTACCTTCTGACAACTCCAAAATCTACCTTCAGCCCTACTCTCCTAAATCCCATTTATTTTTAGTCAAAGTCTTTGCTATTAATTTTCTGGGAGTCCCCTAACAGTTCAAACACTGTTCTCATCATCGTCTTCTTTAAAGATCCACTTCCTGGCCAGTTGTGATGGCTCACAACTGTAATCCCAGCACTTTGGGAGGCTGAGGCAGGAGGATCCCTTGATCCCAGGAGTTTGAGGCTGAACTGAGCTATGATCACACAACTGCACTCCAGCCTGGGCAACAAAGTTAGGCCCTATCTCTTAAAAAAAAAAAAAAAAAAAAAAAAAAACCTTCTGGTATTTTCTGATGTGTTTAGTCACACCACTATCCATTTAATCTTCTAAGCTAAAAGCCAGGGAGTCATCCTTAACACTCTCTCAACAACTATCTTTATCTACTTACCACTCCTACTTCCTAATCAAGGAAATAAAGACAGATTTCTTGTAAAAAAAAATTAAGTCCTAATTAGTTAACAAATCTGTCTACCTTCCTCTCCAACCCCACTACACAGATTAAACCCTCAATTTATTATTACAATAACCCAACTGATCTCTGGAAGTCAGTCTCAGATCTATTTTCTATATTACCCTCAGATAACCTACCTAAAAAGCAAATCCAACCATATAATTCCCTTGCTTAAAAACTACCACCTGAAAGATAAAAGGTAACACCCACTAGCATGAGAAGTCCCTTCATGATCATCTCCAGACACATTCCTCCCACAAAACTTTATGCTGAGCTTCCTCCAGCAGCAGCAGCAGCAGCAGCAGCAGCAGCAGCAGCAGCAAGCAGTGGTAAGACATGAGTTTTCTGTGCACCACGCATCGTTTTTCAGAGCAGCATCAAGCTATCTTGAGTTTGCTTCACACCAGGTACTCTAATAAGTGCTTTAAGTGAATTATGTAATTTAGTCTTATGAGGTTGGCACTATTATTTCCTTTTCACAGATAAGACTGAGTCTGTCAAAAAATACAAAATCACAGAACTAGTTAAGTAGCAGAGCCAAGATTTATATCTCCACTATATTTCTCGACAAAAGTAACTAGTCAGCTTCTAAAACTGCTACTAATCTTCAAAATCTGTTCATATCCTATCTTGTGAAGGTACCTGAGCAACTGAAGGACAGAGAGGCTTATGTTTAACTGTATTCCTCTTCTGTAATTTTATGTAAGCTTCCTAGACAGACTTCCCTGATCACCACCGTCTTTCAACAGCGTTGGTTACTTCCTCCAACATATTTCTCTAATTTGTTTATAGGTCTACTGCTGTGTATCTCATACTGGATTTTATTATTATTATTATTATTATTATTATTTTTTGAGACGGAGTCTCACTCTGTCCCCTAGGCTGGAGAGAAGTGGCCAATCTCTGCTCACTGCAGGCTCCGCCTCCAGGGTTCACGCCATTCTCCTGCCTCAGCCTCCCAAGTATCTGAGACTGCAGGCACACGCCACCTCACCTGACTGACTTTTTGTATTTTTAGTAGAGACGGGGTTTCACCATATTAGCCAGCATGGTCTCGATCTCCTGACCTCGTGATTCACCTGCCTCGGCCTCCCAAAGTGCTGGGATTACAGGCGTGAGCCACCGCGCCTGGCCGGATTTTATTATTTATTTACATGTTCATTTCCCTTTTTACCTGCAAACTTCTACAGAGTAGGTACCATTTCTCAGCCATGTTTACAGCGCTGTCTCCATCTTTGTCAATCCCTAGGTTCTTAGCAGAGTGTCTGCCACATAACAGGTACTCGACAAATTAAATCTCCTCTTCTGTTATTTTCCTCCTGTTTTCTTTATTTTTTTTTTAATCTCTTATCACACTCTCTATCCTCAGGCAACAGCCTCACAACCTAACTCCTAGCTGTAGCCCCTACACTCTCCAGCAATCTTGCAGACTGCCATCACACACTTCATCCTCTCCCCACTTTGTATTATCTTTCTAAAACAGGCATCATATATCTTCCCTACTCAAAAAGATTGAAGGCAGTCTGGGTGCAGTGACTCATGCCTATAATCCCAATGCTTAGGGAGGCAGGAGGATAGCTTGAGGCTAGGAGTTCAAGACCAGCCTATGCAACATACTGAGACCCATCTCTACAAAAAAAAAAAAAAAAAGAAGCTGGGCATGCTGATGCACACCTATAGTCCCAGCTATTTGGGAAGCTGAGCTGAAGCAGGAAGATCACTTAAGCAAGGGAAGTCAAGGCTACAGAGAGCCATGATTGTGCCACTGCACTCCAGCCTGGGTGACAGACAAGACTGTGCCACAAAAAAAAAAAAAAAACCAAAAACTGAAAGCTCCCTTCTACCTATAGAGTATATTCCACCCTATAACTATCATCAACGCTCTATAATATCTGATTCCATTCTTACTTTTTTTCTTTTTTTTTGAGAGATGAAATCTCACTCTGTCGCCAGGCTGGAGTACAGTGGTGCAATCTCGGCTCACTACAACCTTTGTATCCCGGGTTCAAGCGATTCTTCTGCCTTGACTTCCCAAGTAGATGGGACTACAGGCATGTGCCACCACACCCAGCTAATTTTTGTACTTTTTAGTAGAGATGGGGTTTTACTATATGTTGGTCAGGCTGGTCTGGAACTCTTTATCTCAGGTGATCCACCTGCTTCGGGCTCCCAAAGTGTTGGGATTACAGGCATGAGCCACCGCATTCGGCCTATTCTCACTTTTGTAACTCTTTCTTATAATCCAAGTCCCCAACAACACTGAACCATGTATCTCTGCCAAAGACCACAAAGTTGCACTCTTCCTGTGAGACTATTCTGGCCATTTACCATAGTCTGTACTGTTCTTCCCCAAAAAGGCCTCTCAAATTCTTACTCATTTTGTAAGGTCTACCAACTACTACTTCCTGTATAAATCTGTTTCCTCGAGCCAAAATTAACTACTCTCTCCTCAGTTTTCCCATATATGGTCTCATTCTTAAGTACTTAGTATATTATGTCTTAGAGTTGCATATTTCTGCTTCCTGCTTTGTCCCACTATATCTTCCAAACACCATATACCAACAGTTTGGTCAAGAAAGGACTATATATACAATGGTACAGCCAGGTATGTAGTAGGCTATACCACCTAGGATTACATAAATACCCTTTACGTTCATAAGAAAACATCGCCCAATGACTCATGTCTTAGAACATGTTCCTATAGTTAAGCGACATATGACTATACTAAATTCAATCTTCCTCAAGGGCAGGGACCATATTCAGTTCACTTACTGTATTAATTGAGTTTCTACTAAATGTCAGGTCCTCTAGTAAGAACTATGAATAAGACAAATGAATAAAATAATTTCTTATCTTCACTCAGCTGCTGACAATGTGATATATCATAGGTGTTCAACATATATTTGTTAAATAAATATATTGCTTACTTATAATAATATACTGTTTATTCTTTGTTCACATTTACCTTGTGCTTCCATTTGCTGCTTACAACCAATCAAACCTAGTAAGAAAGATCCTTCTAGTTTTCAAAGCCTTTTAAGGCTAGACAGGAAGAAAGACCTTTGTTCTCCTCTTCCCCCCAAGAAATAATCTAGAAAGTCAGCAAGCATAGAAGGAACATTCTGGAAGAGTGCACGTTATTCTCAGCAGAAGAATTTAGGAACAGAACAGAGAGACTGCATTACTTGCCAGTTCTCACTGAAACACTGTCAAAGAGTGGCATCAATATTTTGTTTAAAGAACTAAAAATACCATTCATAATAAATTATAATTCTAAAAACTTTCAAATAAAAATGTTATTATCGCTCACATTTAGAATTAACTGTATCTCCACTGCCTCTATTAATATGCATAACTTAAAATTTGAATGAAATCCCTGAACTGAAAGTACATAAGATACAGACTCCTTAAAGAAATTCACCTCAATGATCACTAAAAAGAAGGGAAAGTAAATACATACCCATTAAATATATGCCCTAAAGAAGTTATGCAGGGCCAGGCATGGTGGCTCACATCTGTAATCCCAGCACTTTGGGAGGCCAAGGTGGGTGGATCATTTGAGGTCAGGAGTTCAAGACTGGCCTGGCCAACATGGTGAAACCCCAACTCTACTGAAAATACAAAAATTAGCTGAGTGTGGTGTGGCGTACCTGTAATCCCAGCTACTAGGACAGACTAAGACAGGAGAATTCCTTGAACCCAGGAGACAGAGGTTGCAGTGAGCCAAGATTACGCCACTGAACTCCAGTCTGGGTGACAGACAGAGACTCCATCTCAAAAAAAAAAAAAAAAGTCATGTAGATAAAGTGATTTAATTTTTTGTTGTGAAATACATTAGAATTTATTTTTAAATTAATAATATTTAAAGACTATTTTGTCCTAATAAATTTATTTAGCTGCATATGTACAAAAATTAGGTTCACTTTAAATGAAAACTCAGGGCAGAAAATGAAATGTTCTTTCACTCAATAAAAGGAACTTTCTTCAAGTCTCATTTTCTAGGCAATAAAGAAATACAAGTAACAATCATGACAGTCATATTCCTAATTTTCCAAGGCAGACCTAGAAATAACATACACCACAGGAGAAATTAAAAGTCTTTACAAGCACATAATACATTAACACCAGTTCTTTCTACTCTATTGAAAGAGGCAATTCACGCCCAACTCTTGCATTTCATGAGAAAATTTGCTGCCAAGGACAATTTATTTTAAAAACTGAGATCTTGGATAAACACTTTAAAAGAAAACTCAGTGTTTTTTTTGTTTGTTTGTTTTTGAGACTGAGTCTCGCATAGTCACCTGGGCTGGAGTACAGAGGCGCGATATCGGCTCACTGCAACCTGTGCCTCCCGTGTTAAGTGATTCTCCTGCCCCAGTCCAGCAAGTAGCTGGGATTACAGGTGCCTGCCACCACGCCAGGCTAATTTTTTGTATTTTTAGTAGAGACGGGGTTTCACTATGTTGGCCAGGCTGGTCTCGAACTCCTGACCTCGTGATCTACCGGCGTCGGCCTCCCAAAGTGCTAGGATTACAGGCTAGAGCCACTGTGCCCGGCGAAAATTCAGTTTTAAATTAAGTGAAATAAACTCTCAGATGGGCACACATCATTGCAAACAAAAGGTGACTAATGGCTACTCTTTCTGGTCCATGCTTTACAAAGATGTTGGGATTTTAGGAAAGCATCTTTTCTCCAGAAAAACATCACTTGGCAAAAATTAGCAATAGGAGTTGCTTTTTTTCATAAATGAATTGTTCTTTGCTTCCAAAAACAATGGGTTGGGCCTAGAATTTTGTTTGACACGTTTACCAGAGAGAGAAATGAATGTGACCAAAGAAATACAATAGTTTGGTGGCGCAGTGGCTCGTATCTATAATCCCAGCACTTTGAGGAGGGTGGATCACCTGAGGTCAGGGGTTCGAAACTAGCCTGGCCAACACGGCAAAAACCTGTCTCTACTAAAAGCACAAAATCAGCTGGGCATGGTGGCACATGCCTGTAATCAAGCTACTCGGTAGGCAGAGGCAGGAGAATCACTTGAGCCTGGGAGGCAGAAGTTACAGTGAGCTGAAATCATGCCATCACACTCCAGCCTGGACAACAAGAGCGAAACTCCGTCTCAAAAAAAAAAAAAAAAAGGCTGGGCGCAGTAGCTTACACCTGTAATCCCAGCACTTTGTGTGGCGGAGGCGGATGCATCCCTGAGGTCAGGAGTTTGACACCAGCCTGAGCAACATGGTGAAACCCCATCTCTACTAAAAATACAAAACTTAGCCAGGCATGGTGGTACGCGCCTGTAATCCCAGCTACTTGGGAGGCTGAGATAGGCAGAATTGCTTGAACCCAAGAGTTGGAGGTTGCAGTGAGTCCAGATCGTGCCACTGCACTCCAGCCTTGGCGACAGAGCAAGACTCCGTCTCAAAACAAACAAACAAACAAACAAACAGTTTTCTCCAAGAACATGCAAGAAATAGTACTTCTAATCCATTCATTTATTCATACCTTTAAAAGCTAGCTATAAATTAAGCACTAGAGTTACAGAAATTAAAATAAAATAGTCCCTTACGCTTAAATCTGTAGGGTCATGTTGGCAGTAAGCAGACAATTGAAACAATATAAATATCATAATTACAGTCTGGCCAAAATGTAAAGGAGGCATAGAAAAGGCATATTCCTACTTTAGGAAGAAAATGCCGTAAGAAAGGTGCTCCTACACTAGGACTTGAAGACTAATTAATTAGCTAGGCAAACAGAGAAAAGGGTAAGAGAAGGTGAAGGAAGGACATGCATAAGGAACTAGAAATATAAGCCAGTGTGCGTAGTCAGAGAACTCCAAATGGTACCTTATAGGTGAAGAGCAGGTGAGGATTAGGGATTCTTCAACATCATAAGTCATTAGGGAAATATAAATTAAAACTACAGCAAGAAATCACTAGAAACCTATTATAATGGCTAAAAATTAAAAAAAAAAAAAAATGACAATAGCTAGTGCTAAGATCAACAGGAACTCTCATACATTGCTGGGAGAAATGCAAACTAGTGGGCCGGGCAGGGTGGCTCACACCTGTAATCCCAGAACTTTCGGAGGCTGAGGCGGGCAGATGGCCTGAGCTCAGGAATTCGACACCAGCCTGGGCAACATGGTGAAACCCCGTCTCTACTAAAAATACAAAAGATTAGCTGGGGGTGGCAGCGGATATCATATCCCTCCACAGTATTGCTGGTTTCTATCACTCAACAAGCACATGGAACACACGAAGTATATCTGTAAGGAACTTACTATCTAGCTCAGGAGAAAAAAAATGTATATATGAAAAACGTATATATGAAAAAGCTAGAGGCCAGGTGTTGTGGCTCATGCCTGCAATGCCAGCACTTTGGGAGGCTGACACAGGTGGATCATTTGAGGCCAGGCACTCGAGACCAGCCTGGCCAACATAGTGAAACCCCGTCTCTACTAAAAATTCAAAAATTAGCCAGGCATGGTGGTGGGCGCCTGTAATTCCAGCTACTTGGGAGGCTGAGGCAGGAGAACTGCCTGAACCCACGAAGCGGAGGTTGCAGTGAGCCAAGATCGTGCCACTGCACTCCAGCCTGGGCAGCAGAGCGAGACTCTGGCTCAAGAAAAAAAAAAACAAAAACAAAACGCAAACTAGTACAGCCACTTTGTGAAACAATTTGGCAGTTTCTTATAAAGTTAAAAATACACTTAACTACAATCCAGCAATTCCACTCCTAGATACTTACTCGTGAAAAGAAAACTTATGTTTACACAAAAACCTGTATATACATGTTTACAGTTCCAGCCAAAAAACTAGAAACAACTGAGAAGTTCTTCAACTGGGGAGTGGGTAAGCAAGCTTTGGTTCACTCATCTACACAATTAGATTAAAAAGGACTGTTCTATGAATATATACAACAGGGAGGAATCTCCAATGTGTTGTGCTAAGTGAAAGATACCAGACTTAAAAGGCTACAAACTATATGATTCCATTTATATGCCATTCTTGAAATGGCCAAACTAGAGTGACAGAAAACCAGTCAATAGTTACCAGGAGCTAGAGATGGGGAAGGGTTGTCTACAAAAGGGTATGGCGGAATTTTGGGGGGTGACTGAGCTGTTCTATATGCAGCAGTCCACACTTATCTGTGGTTTTGCTTTCCTCAGTGTTTCAGTTACCCACAGTCAACTGAGGTGCAAAAATATTAATTGGACAATTCCAGAAATAAGCAATTCATAAGTTTTAAATTGCGTGCCATTCTGAGTAACATGATAAAATCTCATGCCATTGGACTCAGTCCCGCCCTGTCCCCACCTGGTAATCATTCCTTTGTCTAGCATATCCACGCTGTATATACCACATGCCCTTCAGTCACTGACTAGCCCTCTCAATTATCAGACTGAAAAAAAACATAGTATATATAGAGTTCAGTACTACCTGTAGTTTCAGGCATCCACAAAGGGTCTTGGAATGTATCCCCCACAGATAACGGGAGACTCCCATATCAACTGTGATGGTGGTTTTATGACTATACATGTTTCTCAAAACTCACAGAACCATATACTAAAAAGAATAAAGTTTACTATATGTAAAATATACCTAAATTTAAAAACAAAAGAAAAAGGATAAGGGATCCTAGCTACAAAGAGACTGAAAAATGATGTAAGAGCTAGTCATATCTGAGGGGTCCTGTTAAGAAGCTCTACAATGAAGCAACAGATGTCCCAAATGATCTCAAAAAATGGGTAGAGGCAATTCAGTTCCACATTATTAAGAACTCTGACAACAGTTATAGACTAGAATAAGAGCAAAACAGGGAGCAACTGGAGGCCCATCAACCAACTACCTCAGAGTAATTCAGCAGATAAATAATGGAGATCTGACTAAGGGAGAAGCAGTAGAGATGAACAGAAAAGTTAAAAGCAAGAAATTCTCAAGTTTCTAGCAATAGTGAAACCACCAACCAAATGGTTTTTTTTTAGAAAAAGATTTTAAACAAGCTAAATTTAAATGCCTGCGGGACATTCAAATGCAAACATTTGGTTAGACACATTGTCTGGAGCTCAAGGGAATAAACCAAGATGTAGCATTAGATTCAAGAATCATCAAGGTATTCGCAGGCAAATATGAGGTCAAGTTCATATAATTTGAAGTATAAAAAGAATCAGCTTACTGATTATACAGCTTGTAAAGTGAGAAATGGTGACAATCGTGTGCCTATTTCAATGATGGGGCCTCTCTCAACCACTCTATCCTTGGCATCTCTGATTTTCTCTTTGGCTTGATTACCCTGAGAAAACTGAGGCAGTTACATAAAAAGCTGTCACTGAATTCCAAGTTTTTATTTTCTGTTGTTCATACTGTTGACATCGAGAATATTCAGTCGATAAAGGAGTAATCTACTGAATACACTTAACTGGTTAATTAAACACAGGAGGACTACTAAGAGGGGTTTGATCTGAGGTCCATCTGACCGACCTCACGGAGCAACTTACCCACACAGCCCAATAGCTTTGTCTTGGTAACTCAACTAACAACTCTGTGGCTGCTTTAAGAGACCTCTGATATGCAATAAAGTTATGAGGAAATACTATAGCATAGATCCAATGACTGTAGGTAATTAGTGCTTAACCAGGGATAGGCACCAAAATTCAGTGTGGAGCTTTCTCAAAATGCCTATCTTGCCCAAAGCTCTACTTCCGAAAATTCTAATTTAGGAACTTCTGGGGTAAGGCCCAAAAATTACTATATTTTTAATAGTCTCATAAGTGATTCTGATATCCACACAAACCACACACCAATCCCAAGCTGAAAAGCAATGATATTAAATTTGGTTCCAGGCCCTACCATGGAATTCTCATTTGGAACTTTCTAAACCACATCCTAAACCTTGAAAATCTCCTCTGGTTGACAGCATACAAATACATATTTCTCAGCTAAAACCTAAAATTCTAAGCCCAACATCTGTAAAATACCCATGAATCACCAACTGACTATGATTACTGGCTTTGAGAGGATTTAACTTCTTAGCAGAATTCGGGAAAAAGCAGTGTAAGAAAAGTCATGGAAAATGAGTCACTGTCCCTCCATTCCTTAATTTCAATTCTCCATTTTAATAATAAACCTACCAGAAAAGCTCAGTTAATATTACTAACTCAAGCTTTAACTTCAACTAGTATTTAAGCATAACCAGATCCAGTCTGTTATACTGGAATATTCAGATTCCACTTTTCCAATTACCAAAATTTCCAGGATTCCAACTTTCCAATTACATCATAAACATTATGAAATCAAAACAAAAAAACTAACAAATCATTTTTCTCACCAAAATTTACACTTACCCATCTCTTCCCTTACTGACAATTTTTACTTCAAAATAATAAATCCCACAGGCTGCTGGTATTGGATGCGTGGCTCGAACTGACGCTGCATCTTTTGGGGTTTTGCCATGACCTGCACATGAAACAGGAAGGAAAAAAGAAGTCACATGAGATATTCACTGAAAAATGAAAACCTTAAACAATTCAGGAAGATACAGGTTTTTGGAATGATGTATAATTTCTGCTATCAGTTCAAATACTCAATAAAATGTTTATCATCACCATGAACCCAATATGCAAAATAGCCCAAGTTAACCACAGAACTCTTCACACTATTATTAGTTTTATTAAGATTGCAGAATCCGAATATGTAAATTGAACCTAGCAGCCTTTTATGCAAATTAAATAAAAGATGTTATAGAGTACACTATATTTTTAAGAGGAAAAAGGCTGTTTGAAGAACATAAGATCTTAATTTTATCAGGTCTAAATTTGTATATAACTTATATAATTTCTGTACACTCTTGCCAAAGGCCTGCTCTTTAAACCAGAAGCATCTATATCGTATATTTCTAAGTTAAACCTTACACAATCAGATTGAATTGGCAAAACAGCTTTCTTAAGAATTTACAATTTTGTTCTTTGGTATAGTCTTATTAATTAAAGCTGATTCATAAAATCTCTTGGGCCAAAAACAGCCTATTGAGAAATACATCTAATTTCTAAATGTATTTTTTTTTCTTTTTAAACAACAGAAATAACACTATGCCACTGCTGACATTTTAGAAAATCTGTTAGATAATGCCTTTTAAACTTTTTAAACCAGCTATTCCTCAATTCTAATCCCACAGGGTTTGCTAAACTCACAATCACTTCCCCTGCCTCTTGCCGAAGACACAAACTACCTTGAAAGCTAGCATGTGGACAATATTAAGAGAAAATATGTCCATAAAACCATGGGAGAATAAAGACAGAAGTTGAAGTAGCATGTCAGAAGTACTCAAAGAGCATGAGTGAGACAAGTCTCCATAATCCCCAAAAGGACTGCATGAGACACAATACTCTAAATCATTATTTGGGTGTTCTAGTTAAATACGCTCCACGCAATACAAACTTCGCATTAATCTTTCAGTCATACTATAAAATTATCTTCATGGGTAGCAGAATTCTCCTCAAATTTATTGTGATTGTTTTAAAACTAAATGCCTTAAGTCAAAAATTGCATCTTAAGATACACAACCGTCACACATGAATGAGATCATATCCTCCCTTACCATACATTTCACCAAATTTACCAAATTTCCAACACATGCCTTATTATTATTAAACACTTAAGTTTACACTTGCAATGCAAATTAGTACATGTTCACACCCCCCAATCCCCTACAAAAAAAAGAATGAATTCTGCCACTCCTTCCATTACCATGAAAACTTGGATTATGGGCAGAAGTTCTTTTAGCCTGGTGACCATAAGGAGTCAACAAGCTTGGCTAGGAAGACAAAAATGGAAGCAACAATATTTACATGCATCAAAACTACTTTAACATATGATGCAGGTAACAGATTTACACTGAGCTAAGCAGCAGAAAAGAAACAACTGCACAAATCTGTGCACTAGTCACTTTTTAATAAAATTTAATTATGGTGGCAGTAAAACACATTTTTCAGTCACAATATGTTCAAATAAGTTACCTGAGAAAAGGCTATGGAAACTACATATTTAAAAATTAGAGAGTTACAAATAAATCTATAGAAAACTAAACAGAATCTAACTGCAGTCCTAAATCCACTAATTTTTTTTAAGGGGAGTGACCCAAACTTTTAGGAATAAAGTAATCCCAAAGTATTCTTAATAACAAATAATAGTTACATATATTTAATACTGTGTAAAAGGCACTGTTCTAATGCATTAAGTTTATTAACTCATTCAATATCCAAAACAACCCCATGAGGTAGGTACCATTTATTATCATTTCATAGTTAAATCTAAGATAAGGAAACTCGCCCAAAGTCATACTGCTTAATGAGAATTCCAAAGCAGGATTTATGCTGGGATTTAAAATTCAAGAAACCTGATCTAGTGGGAGCTCTGAACCCACATGAAGGATTTAGTTACAATGAACTTTCGGGGATCACCTCACATATCCCCATGTTCTATTCTGGCTACTTCTATGGGAAAAGAGAAAGAAACTAATATTTGAAAGTAAACAGTCTCTCAAAGAGTTAGGTGCTTTTGTATGGATTTTTCTCATTCAACATTTATGAAATAGGTATTATTTAACCTCAGTTTTTGAAATGAAGAAATTTGTAATCTGTCATGGGCCTACAGAAAAAAATAATAAAAATTTTTACACATTATACACCCTGCCCCAAATTGGAAGAAACGTATATTAAATCCATGCATGAATTAAAATCCCATACATTTTTCCATTATGCAAAAATTACTATAAAGTACCAGTTATAAATCTTCAAGTATCCATTGTATTTGTTATGATTCACTGCAGATAAATTCTGTAAATGTTAAAACTAAAAAGATTTGTTTCATAAAGTTAAATTAGATGTAAAAGGTATAAGGAAAAGTTTAAATGCAAGATTAAAAGGTTTCATACTATTTCTTAAATGAGACCAGTACAAGTTGAGTATCCCTTATCTGACATGCTTGGGACCACAACTGTTTTAGATTTTTTCAGATTTTACAATATTTGCACATACTTACCAGTTGAGCATCCTAAATCCAAAAATCCAAAATCTAAAATGTTTCAATGAGCATTTCCTTTGAGCCGGGCGTGGTGGCTCATGCCTGTAATTCCAGCACTTTGGGAGGCTGAGGCGGGCGGATCACTTGAGGTCAGGAGTTCAAGACCAGCTTGGCCAACATGGTGAAACCCTGTCTGTACTAAAAATACAAAAATTAGCCTGGCATGGTAGTGTGCGCCTGTAATCCCAGCTACTCAGGAGGCTGAGACACAAGAATCACTTGAACTTGGGAGGCAGAGCTTGCAGTGACCCGACAGTGCCACTGCACTCCAGCCTGGGCAACAGAGTAAGACTCTGTCTCAAAAATAAAAATACATAAAATCAAGTTTTGAATTCTGAAAGCATTTTGAATTTAAGATTTGGGATGCTCAAACTTGTAATATCAGCAGCAAAGGGCCTATCTCTAACAATGCTTATCACCTGAAAGTTTATTACCTTAAATTCTGTGGTAACCAAAAGACAACCTCATACTACCAAAAGTTTCAACTTTTAAAACTACAAAGTCCTCAATATTGTCTTCTATGTGGCTTTAGAAGAAAACATATATAAAACGTCCTAATTCTAAGGCTAGCAAGTTTAGCTCTTTTTATTCAAACAATCTGATGGAAAGAGTTTGAATAAACCATTCTAGCCCATTCCCACTCCCATCCCTTCTCCAACATGCAGCCAGCCAGTGTCCTTCTGGAAACATACATCAGTCGTCCTTCTATATCACCAGCTCTCAATACAATGAAGATTCCTTCCAAAGCCTCCCCTTTGGCCTAGGAAAAAGACACGCTTCCTGAACACCTTGTCTGACCTTGCTCTCCACCTGCACTTTCCACTTCCTTTCTGCTCTAGTCACATCAGCACTATTTCGATTCTTCATATTGATCAGGCCAGAGTCTGTACACATGCTATACCCTCCACCTTTCCTTCTTAGCCTGAGTAGGTCCTACTCACACTTTAAATCTTAGCTCAAGCTTTACTTCCTCAAATATTCTTTCTCTAATCTCTCCAACTTGGTTGAAGCTCCTTTTTACAAGCCCTCAAACATTTATCTCTCCTGTACGTTCACACACTTAACACTCACGTGTAATTAGTTTTTCCCTGCGTTTTAATTCCTGAACCTCTTTATTCCCACTAACTTCCACTCTAACTACAATCATTCCTTCTTGAAGAAGCAAAAGCCCAAGACCCAGAGTCTAAAGCTGCAATGGACCAAGCCACCTGTAATATCGGGCACAGTGAAAATTTAACTGCGCTTTTATTTTATTAGGACTGTAATTTTTGTGGTGTTCTGATTAGTGCTTACAAAGTTCCCAAGGTTTTAAGTGGTTGCTCCAGCTTTATTTATAGTTCACATAAGTCCTGTTACTTTTAGCGCACTGATTTTGTGGAAAACATGGTTTTCCAGCCACGCATTCATGACATTATTGCAGAAACACCGGTATCTTCCTCCAGAATACACCATCCTGTTCTATCCTCTTTCTAAAGCCTTCACATCTATACTTCCTCTTCAACATCATGGGACCTCTAATTCCTCAAACTCTTCGTGTTTTTTTCTCCCTTTTTCCTCTTCCAGGACAGGCTACATGGTAATCACTTAAAGCTCTCAAATATCCTTGATTTCCCTCATATGCCCATCCTTCTATCATATCCAACCAGCAAAACAACACTCTCAATATTATAATCTACCTTCACTGCTTCCTCACTGGACAGTTGACTTCCACTGAATAAAGTTCAAAATCTTACAAACAGTCACTGCTATGAACTAATGATATCAACTGAGCACTCTCAATGCTACCAACAATATTTTTAGAAATGTTCAGTCAGTTCATTCCCTATTCCTCTCAATGGCTAGTCCACATTTTCATCATTACTTTAAGCTTTACATCCTCTACTCAAATTCATAAGCAAAGTACCTTACCTCTTATCAAGAAAACAGGAGTCCAGTTGGGTGCAGTGGCTCACACCTGTAATCCCAGCACTTTGGGAGGTGAAGGCAGGTGGATCACCTGAGGTCAGGAGTTTGAGACCAGCCTGGCCAACGTAAAATCCCATCTCCACTAAAAATACAAAAAGTAGCCAGGCATGGTAGTGCCTACCTGTATTCCCAGCTACTTGGGAGGCTGAGGCAGAAGAATGGCTTGAACCCTGGAGGCAGATGTTGCAGTGAGCCGAGATTGTACCACTGCACTCCAGCCTGGGCGACAAGAGCGAGGCTCCATCTCAAAAAAACAAACAAATAAACAAAAAAATCCCCAGGAGAGGCCAATGTGGGTGGATCATTTGAGGTCAGGAGTTCGAGACCAGCCTAGCCAACATGGCGAAACCCCATCTCTACTAAAAACATAAAAATTAGCCAGGCATCGTGGTGGGTGCATGTAATCTCAGCTACTCAGGAGGCTGAGGCAGGAGAATTGCTTCAACCTGGGATCTGGCCTGGGCAACAAAGCGGGACTGTCTCAAGAAAAAAAAATAATAATAATAACCAGGTAGGCTAATCAATTTTATTTGTTAAAATGTTAAATTTTGTATACATTTACTGGAACACCATACCTTGGACTAATATAGTATTTTCATTTAATTTATGTCGCTTCGGTTTTACCTACATAACCAATAAAACAAGATTGACTAAGAAATGACACAATGGTCTCTAACACAATACTCTCCAAAGGAATTTTTAAAGATAATTTTGGTTATGTGTAATTTTCATCTTCTATACTGACATTAGAAGCTAAACTCCAGGTAAAATGTAACTCCGCTATCAGCTATTAAAAATTAGAGGAAAAAAAAAATTCCACCTTAACCTCTATCCTCCTCTAGGAAATGCCTAATCTCTTCCTTCATCTATATTTCTCAAGGATAATCTCTATCCACTATCCTCTCTACTTGGTCCTTTCATTTACTCTTTCAACCCACTGAAATCTGGTTGTTGCCCCATCACTCAATTCAAACTGCTCTCCCTAAAGTCACAATGATCTAATTTCCAAATGTAGTGGAAAACTATCTGTGCCTATCCTACTAAACCTATCTGTTGCAATACACACTATCACTTCCTCGTTTCTACTAGGGAGTGTGGGGAGGCTGTCTGAGACAGTGTCTCATTCTGTTGCCCAGGTTAGAATGCAGTGGCATGATCACCGCTTGCTGCAGCCTCAACTTCCCGGGTTCAAGCAGTCCTCCCACTCGACTTCCCAAAGTGCTGGGATTACAGGTGTGAGCCACTGCACCTTCCCACGCTCAGCTTCTGTGATACCAATCTCCTTGATGTCTAGGGACCTACCATTTCTTTTGGGCTCCCTCCAGTCTTTCAACGTTGGTGTTTTTCAGGGTCCCATCTTTGGTCCACTGCTTTTTCTCACTCTATTACATATTCTCCCTCTCTCTCTCAAATACTCTGAGTTTCAACTACCACCTACGAGTGACTCCTAAATCAGTCATGACCTAGACTTCTCTCCCAAGCTTCAGGTCAATTATAGTTAACTATCAACCCTTTCTAGGAGAAACTGTCTCACACATTGTCCCTACTGAAAGAAGTAAGACCCAGACTATCCTTGTACCAGAAGGGTATTTTGTATTTTATAATTACCACCACTCCTACAGCTGATTCAACACAGGTTAGCACCTGACTTGAAGGCCGCCAATTCACAACATAGTCTGTAACGAAAAGCTCTACCCAACTAAGAATCATAGCAATTAGCCAGGCCAATCCGTTAAGTCTCTCAGGAATTTGACATGGGAAGGAAAGGATAAGCCAGTCAGTGGGGAAAAAGAAATAAGAAAACAACCGGAAACTAGTGATTGGAGCTGAGTCAGTTTAATGGAATAGAACGAAGTCATGAAATCCAACTGTTAAGACCATTTAGAGCCCCCTTAACTTCAAAAGACCTGTTCCTGTTCTTTCTGTAAGGCTTGTTCCTTTGGCTTCTTCAGGTTTCCCTGAAGTCAGATCACAGGGCTGAGATTCCCATTTTTACTTATCTCCAACTATACTGTAATACAGTCTTCTTCACAATCATTATTTTATTCATGGTTCACTGCAACAGCCTAACAGCTAAAAACCCAAACATCATCCTAACAGAGGTAGAAACCCATTTTCCTTGAGTTCTCTCACCATCATTCCTCATATCCTCTCAGTATTACTTTTAAATATCTCACAAATATATCTGCCTTTCTCTGTCCCTACCACTGACCCAGCTGAGGTCATTTCTAACATGGTCTACTGCAACAGTCTTCTAAATGAGTTTGCTATTTCCACTCTTGTGTAACCTCTTGAATCTATCTTCCAATCAGCTGTGTAATCTGACAAAAATGAAGATATGAGCCAGTCCCTTCCCATTTAAAATCCTTTGATGATTCTCCATCTCCTACAGAATAAGATCTAAACTCAACAAAATATTCCATAGGGCTCCTAACTGGGCCAGGTACACTGGCTCCTGCCTATAATCCTAGCACTTTGGAAGGCTAAGGCAGGCAGATGGCTTGAGCTCAGGAATTCGAGACCAGCCTGAGCAACATGGCAAAATCCCCATCTCTACAAAAAAATACAAAAAATTAGCTGGGTGTGGTGGCGCATGCCTGTAGTTGCAGCTATTCAGGATGCTGAGGTAGAAGGATCACTTGAGCCCAGGAGGCAGAGGTTGCAGTGGGCCTAGATCGCACCACTGCATTCCAGCCTGGATGATGGAGTCAGACCCCGTCCCAAAAAAATAAAAAATAAAAAAATCTCCTAATTGATCTTTTCGCAGATGCTCCTTGTCACATACTCTAAATGCTAACCCAAAATTGTAAAACCAGACGCATAAAGTAATTCTCTGTTTTTGCTCTTCCTTCATTTGCAACACCGAGGCCCTCCCTTTCTCCTATATCCTACTCATCTTTTAAGACTGACCACTAGCCTCGACTCCTCCAAGAGGCTATCCCTGATACCTGAACTTCCTTCATTCTTTCCAGTGTGAGCCTGGGTTAGACGCTCCTCCTATCTTCACAGTACTCTTTATAATATCTCCCTTACTAATCTATTTTATGTCCTCCGAGCTCTCTGAATTCAATAACACTATCTTCTTCACCTTTGAGTGTCAGAACCTAGCACAAAGTAAACATTCACTAAAACCTTATTAAATAAATGAAGAAATGAACAGTGAGAAACACAAATAAATTGTCTAGTCTAGCAGAATATACATCATCAGGCCGGGTGGTGGCTCACGCCTATAATCCCAGCACTTTGGGTAGCCGAGGCAGGCAGATCACTTGAGGTCAGGAGTTTCAGACCAGCCTGGCCAATAGGACAAAACCCCGTCTCTACTAAATATACAAAAATTAGCCAGGCATGGTAGCAGGCATTTGTAATCCCGGCTACTTGGGAGGCTGAGGCTGGAAAGTCACTTGAATCCAGGAGATGGAGGCTGCAGTGAGCCAAGACAGCACCACCACTGTACTTCGGCCTGGGCAACAGAGCAAGATTCCGTCTCAAAAAAAAAAAAAGAATATACATCATTATTGTCTACTATTCTGCATGATTATTAGATTTACTTGATTCTTGCAGTTACCCACTGGCATTTTTAAACCTAATTTCCCAAAATTTGGCAAGTAATAATTCAATTCCTTCATTTTAAAGAACATTTTTAGGCCAGGCACAGTGGCTCACGCCTGTAATCCCAGAACTTTGGGAGGCGGAGGTGGGCAGATCACAAGGTCAGGAGATCAAGACCATCCTGACTAATGGAGAAATCCTGTCTCTACTAAAAATACAAAAAATAAGCCAGGTGTAGTAGCGGGCACCTGTAGTCCCAGCTACTCAGGAGGATGAGGCAGGAGAATGGTGTGAACCCAGGAGGCGGAGCTTGCAGTGAGTGGAGATCGCACCACTGCCCTCCAGCCTGGGCGACAGAGCAAAACTCCGACTCAAAAAACAAAACAAAACAAAACAAAACACGAAAGAAACATTTTTTGTTTCGACCCCATAATGCTTAACAGACATTTGTACTTGTAAGCTTGTAAGCAAGCATGTTGAAATATTTGTTCAACCTTAAAAAGTGCAGGAAATTAGATAAGCAATTATATTTAGGAAATGTTCAAGGACTAATGACTGGGGGTACAGGTGGGAAAGACAGAGTAAGTATAACAAAAGTTCAACCTATTTGGTTAGATGTTGTTCAAAACATTTCAATTAAAAAGTGCAATTCTGGCCAGGCACAGTGGCTCACGCCTGTAATCCCAGCACTTTGGGAGGCCGAGGCGGGCGGATCACGAGGTCAAGAGATCGAGATCATCCTGGCCAACATGTTGAAACCTCCTCTCTACTAAAAATACAAAAATTAGCTAGGTGTGGTAGCGCAAGCCTGTAGTCCCAGATACTCAGGAGGCTAAGGCAGAAGAATTGCTTGAGCCCGGGAGGCTGAGGTTGCAGCGAGCCGAGATGGCGCCACCGTACTCCAGCCTAGCAACAGCAGAGCCAGACTCCATCTTAAAAAAAAAAAAAAAAAAGTACAGTTCAGGCCAGGTGCAGTGGCTCATGCCTGTAATCCCAGCACTTTGGGCGGCCGAGGCGGGCGGATCATCTGAGGTCAGGAGTTCAAGACCAGCCTGGCCAACATGGTGAAACCCTGTCTCTACTAAAAATGTAAGAATTAGCCAGGCATGGTGGTGAGTGCCTGTAATCCCAGCTACTCAGCAGGCTGAGGCAGGAGAACTGCATGAACCCAGGAGAGGTTGCAATGAGCAGAGATTGTGCCACTGCACTCCAGCCTGGGCGATAGAGTAAGACACTGTCGAAAAAAAAAAATGCAATTCACTATTTTTTCTTTGGGTCTCACTCTGCCACCCAGGCCATCATGGCTCACTGAAGCCTCAACCTCCTGGGCTCAACCAATCCTCCTCCCTGAGCTTACTAATACTAAGTAGCTGGGATTTCAGGTATGTGCCACTTAGTCCGGCTTTTAGGGGTAGAGATGGGGTACCACTATGTTGCCCAGGCTGGTCTAGAACTCCTGGGCTCAAGCGATCCTTCTACTCTGGCCTCCCAAAGTGCTGGGATTACAAGTGTAAGCCACCACACTCACTGAAATTCACTATTTCATTGCTTCCTGTAATTCCCAACTTTCATTTATCTTGCATATCTCCTAAACTGTCCTAAATCAGTAAAATCAAGGTGTCTGGACTTTTTTGAAGCACTGTGTTCCAGTTACCTTTTTCCCCCAGAGTAAGCATTTTCAATCTCAACTATTCTTTAAAAGTTCTAAATGTAATCACAGGATTTTATCTACTTGAGATAATTAAGTCTCATATGAACTAAAACAGGCAATACTATGGTCTTGTGAAAAGAACACTAGATCTGAAGTTAGTGAAAATTTTCAATCCTGACTTACTTATGACTGGGAAGATCTAACCTCCAGGTTCTACCGCTCTCTAAAATTTAAAATGAAAATTCCAGGATCTTGTCCAGATCCACTAGTGTGTGTATATCTAAAACACTCTATAAAATATCCAAATAGTGGTAATCACTTAAAAAATATAAAAATGCAATCTGTTGTTGAAACATTTAGACTAAATTCATTGTCATATTCATTAAAATTATTTAAAGTAAAATAAAGTTATCATCATAACTAAGTCTAAACTTGTCACATTTGTACTTATCCAATACTGACAACAATTTCAAAAATAAGAGGGGCTATCCCTGGGTTTTTCAACAGTTGTGTGACTGCGAAGCAAAAGGCCTTCCAAAAAATTTCAGATATACTACACATATCCTGTAGTTATTCCTCTGCAATCCAATCAACCTTATCTGCATGTCCAGTATTATTCAACATTAATCTCCTCAAATCATTTAAGGAACAATACTGCTTCCAAAAGCAGTAATTTCAATTTAGAATATCTTAAAACCAGAATACAGGCTGGACACAGTGGCTCAGGCTTGTAATTCCGGTACTTTGGGAAGCCAAGGTGGGAGGATCACTTGAGCCCAGACATTCATCACCAGCCTGGGCAACACAGTAAGACCCCATCTCCACACGAAAAAATTACAACTTAGCCCAGCATAGTGACAGGAGCTTGTGGTCCCCGCTACTTGGGCAACTGAGGCAGGGGGATGCCTTGAGCCTAGGAGGTCAAGACTGCAGTGAGCATGATCGCACCACTGCACTCCAACAAGGCAACAGAGTTGAAACCCTATCAAAAAAAAAAAAAAAAAAAAAACACCAGAACAACCACAAAAAAAACAGAATACCTTTGGAGCAAAAGAAAGCAAAATACTTCTATTTCAAGATAAGGAAAATTCTCGTCACTCTGGAAAATAAAATCACTCTTTTGAAATTCTGTAATACATGAATATATGAATAACAGCTTTTAATGTTAAAAGTGTCTTATAATACTTAGATAAAATCAATGCAGCACAATGATAGGTTAAATAAAAATTCACCCTTCTTATTCTGTGACTTTAAAGTATTATCCACTATCTATGATACTTCTTTGCTACTGCTACTGGGACAGAGTTGCCCACTACAACCGGTGTGGTTCTCTCAGAAAACACACAGAAAATCAACAGTAACAACAGAAAACACACACACACACACACACACACACACACACACACAGTCTACAGTAACAAGACAAGAGGAAGAGGCAGTAGAAAGAGAAAAAGACTTTCTGACAAGGGGTAAGGGAGAGACAAAAGGAAGACAGAAGAGAGGGAAAGAAAATAAAAAGGATAACAAAATTTCTGGAAGAACAAAATCTGTTCTGGAAGAAATAATGATTTATGTTTATAAAAGTTATGTTCCCAGAAAGTGAATCTTAGTATTACACAACAGAAAGTAATAAAGAGGCCAAGAATAAAAACAATTGAGACAGCAGTGTCAGGAATGTAGCAGTGTCAGAAATATTTCAAACTCCAACTAATTTCACATAAACATATATTTTTCTCTGACCTAAATCATGAATCTTATGTAAAAGACTAAAACCAATCAAGACACCTTACAGTACTAAATAAACAGTAATCATGAATCGTAGACATCACGGAAATTCAGAGCTGTAAATTTCCCTACCAATCTTCCAGCTCAACTTACACATCACTCAGAGGAAGAAACTGAGGCCCAGTCTTGTAAAATATCCACAACCACAAACGACTGCAGAACTCAGGAAATCTAGGATTCTTTGTTCATCTATACTGGCTCTGATTTTATGAGCAAATTACTGTCAACCATAAATTTAAAATTATAAAATTCTGTCACATCTAACAATAGCTTTCTGGCAGTCAGATCAGAAGTAAACACTTCATAACATAGCACCTTTCACACAAATTAAAACATAAAAGTAGAAATATTTCACAAGGAAATTAACAAAATGTCCTAACTTAAGATAAAACAAAGATTTGATATTGTGAATGAAATGTTTAGACGTTTAGATTAAGGAAGATAACACTTAGAAGTACTTCTTCGGATGTATGCAAGAATTAAAAAATGTTCAAGGCCTATTTTTGTGCATGATTCTTTGCAGCCAAATCATTTGGTAGATTTCTATTGCCATTCGCCTTTCTGGTTAAATAGTAACTTACTTATCAAGCTTCTTCTTAAATTTTAGTCCCATATAAGAATTTAACCACAAGGTTGTTTATCCCCTCTACATACATGTCACTAGGATCTGAGCAGACCCCTTTGTAGCCAATCAAAGTGAGGCTGCCGTGAATGTAAAAAGCTCCTGCTTTAGATTTGGGGCCTAAAACCCTGGATTTGTTTCCAGACAGACTGATGCGTTAGATTGATTTTTTTTTTCTTCCACACAAGTAAACTTGATACACGCTATTAAATTGGGCCACATTTCAATAGTTCCCATAGCAATTCATAATTTTATATACAACTGATTTGCTTCAAGCTTTGTTTTAACCTAAGAGAGGTAGGTGAGGGAGGAAGGGGGCAAGCACAAACCTAAGGTTGTTGTTTTTAACTGCAGGTGTAAAACATAAGCCAATTTTCTTCAAAATACTAAGCTGCATTTTGTTCCATCTTCGTTTTCAACAAGGCTTCATATAACATCAACACCTAAGGACCTGTATAGAGTACTTCCAATCTGGAGAGGTAGGTTTCTGCTCCCCTAAGAAAAATGGTGCTCCTGGGGTTCCCTTCTCTTACCCTCCCGGTTGCTTTCACTAAGATATACTGATGGCAAACTTGGGCCCCTTGTCCTTTAGTTCCCCTAGACAATCTCTGGCCTAATTTTGATTACTCCTCCCCCTGTGTATCCCTGCTCTCTCTTAATTAGAAATCATACCTCAGAATCGTGCCTCTCTTCCCTCCTTGTAAGAGGAGAACGCCTGACCCACCACCTGGAGAACAATGTAACCCAACTCCGAGTCCATGGATTCCTCTACCCAAGCCCCAAGATTTATCTCCCAGGGAAATCAGAAAGCCAGTTCTGTCCTGTCATCCCGGATTCCCTCAAGGTGTCCTGCTCCTGGCCTAGGATTACCAGCTCCTTCCTACCCTGGAGCATTCTACTCACCCTCCTCTTCCAAGAATCTCGCCCCTCACCCTCGGATCCTTCACCGCGACCCCCGCGCCCACCCGGAGCAGCACAACAAGCGGCGAGTGGCCTCCGAGGGCAGAGCCCGCGAGGGCGGGGGTCGGGGGAGGTCGGGGGCGGGTCGAGAGCGGCGCAGCGGTGGCCGGCCACGTCGGGTCAGTGCCCCACTCCCACCGCAGGACACACGCCCAGTACCTTTGTAGTGCACCCGCAGGTTGTTCTGAGAGAGGCCGATGTAGCTGAACTTGTCCTTCGGGCTCCAGGACCGAGGCAGCGGCGTCTCCTGCTCGTCCACGGCCGGGTAGAGGCGCTTCAGCCGCCGCTGCAGCTCCTTCTCCTGCTCGTTCAGGGTCGAGTCCCCGTGCGGGAAGGGGGCCGCCGCGCTGCTGCCCGCCACCAGAGCTGGGGCCGGGGCGCCTCCGGCCGGGCCGGGGCCCGCGGCGAGGCCCGGAGGCGCTGGGGGCCCGCTGGCGGGGGCGGCCGCTGAGGCAGGTGGCGGCGGGGGCGG